>NW_025110734.1:0-3843 GCF_011392965.1 Frieseomelitta varia
CACACACACACACACACACACACACACACACACACACACACACACACACACACACACACACACACACACACACATACACGTGCATCCAGACAGAAGTGTCCTTTCCTTTTTTTTCTTCATCCTTGTACGACAGATAAATTTCTGAAATTTCCGTGAAGGACAAGATCGTGTTCCTAGTGTCCTCCCCCAGTTTACACCGGCGGAGTAATTTGTTCGTCTGAAACGCCACGAGCAATTGCCGCGCGTCTCTAACTTTCCTCGCCAACAGTTGGCCGTGGCAGAGACGCGGATAAGAAAAGATAAGGGCGCGAGTGACGAGGCAACAGGTGACTCCTGGAACGCACAGCCCCCGCCCTCGGGGGAGAAAGATCCGGACCGAGCTAAACGGACCGCCACCAATAAAATCTCCTTTATTTGCAATGCCAGACGGTAACGTACAGCGCGAAGAAGAACAGAACAGAAAGAGAGAGAGAGAAAGAAGCAAGAGAGACTGAAAATGAAAAACGAGGAAGAGGGGAGGGAGGTGGCATTTTTCTTTGCCAGCTCTCGGATAAAAGCTTTAACGAAATTGAAGAGACACCGGCGGACCGGTCGACCTGGTCTTGGGCCAATCATCTGCCGGCTAATTGCTATCGGTCGCCGATACCCCTCCCCGCTCTAATTACATTTTGAAATTACGTCAGGCACGTAACTTCCGGCCGAAGACGAGGCAGCGATAAACGGATCAGAGACCGTTATCGGTGGCTCTCTCGTTCGGCTAAATCGATTTCGCTCTTGGCTCGCCGGTGGCCGCCGTTTTCATTCGCGGCGAATTTATTTGCGGCCCCTCGCCTCGTCCACGCCTATGGCTTGACGTCACTCGACGTCCCTCCGCGCCATATTGCGGCCGACGTTGCGACTAACGTCGCCGTAACGTGTTTTGTTAGGGTACCGAGTCGCCGACGCTAATTCTGTCGACCTGTCGTTGGAAACGAGACGTTATTCGGACTGTTTTATTTAGTATTTTAGGCTTGTTACGAAGTTTGCTCGCAACTTGCGTCGAGATTCGTCAGAAGTGGACGAAAAACGCGATGAAAAATATATTTAATATATATTTTATATAGTATATTTAAATATATATAATAATTATAATTATTATATAATATTATATATATTTAATATATTTATTGTTAATTTTTATATATTATTGTGTAATAATTATAATAATTATATAAAATATATAAATCACTCACGATAATTTGACGATGCTATTGATAATGGAATTTAAAATACATTCAGTGATAATTTAAACTGATGTTACATTGCTTTCATTGTCGAAAATTGCAGAAATTTAAAATCAGTGAACAATTTTTCTCACGATCTACCACGATCTTAAGGATCAAAGTCACAATTTTGAAACTTAATTAATGTACTGTATTTTTTCGAACCTTGAATGTCAGAGTTCAACGACAGAAATTTGAGAAATTTTGCCATTTAACTGTAACGTTCGAGGCTGGAGAAAAAAATCGCACGGCGAATTTTGAAAGGAGACTTCAATTTTCAGAACTGTTATAAATTCAATCGCGAGAAAAATTTTTTATCATTTTCAGAGGTATTTGAATTTCGACAATTTTTGAGAACGAACGTGTTCTTGTTTCATTTGTTGGATGATCAAAATATAAACAAAATTTTTCAGTTTATGCGGATGTTTACTCCTTTTAATAAGTATATCACGAAAATTAACAAGAAACCACAACAACTATTATTTATTTTAATTATACACGAGATCTTTATGGCTCGTTTGCTTTGTTTGATTTATTAACGATTGAAACTATAATATACTATAATTCTGCTATTTTATTTTCTTCTTTCTTCTTTTGTAACCAACATCGCCCCCGTTAAACTCGTTTTAAAAATGCCAATTTTTTCCAACTTTTGGACCAAATTTTCGCTAAATTATTCGTCAAATCACAGTTAACTAATAACAACTATTGATTTTAATCACTATTGCCTGTTTGCTCAGTCTTATTTGCACACTCTCGCTTGTCACACACGCTTCAAATTAACCTGAAAAGCGCGATCGGTAATTTTGAAGAAAGTTCGATCGAAACCGGTCGTTCGGTTTCGTCGTTCTAATTACTCCATCGTTACAATCGTTAACATTATTATTAATAGGGGAAAGTTCTCGGCGTTACGGCGCGAGATACGGCCGCCGAAAGAAGTTTTCCCGACAATTCGTGAAATACTTGGCGAGAATTGGAAAGTGGCCCGAACCCGGCCAACTTCCAAAGTCAAATTAACTGGTCGACTTAACTCGACGGGGGGACGGAGTTCGCTAATTTGAGACGCGTTCTAGTCGCATAACGCCCCCGACGACTCTCTCCCTCTCTTTCAATCTCTCTCGTCTGTATTGTTGCACCTCTTCCCATATAAAGTTAGTATGTAATATAGATAATTTCAAATATAGACGATTTTTCGTTGAATTTCTTTTAAATTTAGAAAATTTTTCATTGAATTTCACCAAAATTTTATTAAATACAGACAATTTAAAATGTAGACGATTTTTCATTGAATTTCATTAAAATTTCATTAAATATAGACAATTTTTCATTGAATTTCATTAAAATTTCATTAAATATAGACAATTTAAAATAAAGATAATTTTTCATTAAAATTTTATTAAATATAGACAACTTTTCATTGAATTTTATTAAAATTTCATTAAATATACACAATTTAAAATATACACAATTTTCCATTGAATTTCATTAAAATTTTATTAAATATAGACAATTTAAAATAAAGGCAATTTTTCATTAAAATTTTATTAAATACAGACAATTTAAAATATAGACAATTTCTGATTGAATTTTATTAAAATTTCATTAAATATACACAATTTAAAATATACACAATTTTTCATTGAATTTCATAAAAATTTTATTAAATATAAACAATTTAGAATAAAGACAATTTTTCATTAAAATTTTATTAAATATAGAAAATTTTTCATTGAATTTTATTCAAATTTCATTAAATATACACAATTTAAAATAAAGGCAATTTTTCATCAAATTTGCAAATATTTTTGTCCATCTTTGTATTTATCACGCGATTTTCCAACTAAATTATCAAGCTCTCTCTCTCTCTTTCTCTCCCTCCCTCTCTTTCATTCTCTCTCATCTGTATTGTTCTACTTCTTTCCATACAAAGCATAAATATAGACAATTTTTTATTTATCGAACGTGCCAAGATCATGTGTTTTTTCACGCCGATTTTTTCAACATCCGGAGTAAATTGTCAGGTACTCTCTCTCCTCTGGTCGCGATGTGTTTTGTGAAAATTGTTCGCCGTATGTTTGCGGAACGAATGTACGCACGCGGAATGTTAAACGGTTCGTCGGGCATCGGTCCGATACGGCATTTCGAAACGTTCAACGACAGATCGTCCCTCCCGAATTTTACATACGCGCATAATAATCCGCGCGCCGCAGTGGCCGTTTTCAATGACGTTTTCGAGTGCTTGCGCACCCGTTAATGCACGCGGCCGATATTTCACGAATTTTACACGCTCGGCACGGTTCGAACAATCGCCGACGCGATCGCCGCGACGGCGATGAATTTAATAATACGCGGCAATCGAGGCTGCCAGGGAAATTTGTAATATATATCCTTTATACACGACGTAGAAACTCTCCATTGCTCTCCATCGGGCTGATATTAAATATCTGTTAACAGCAATTTCAAATCCATCGCTCGTTCTGAATATTTATGCAATAACCCCGAGCCCGACTCTTCATTAAACGGGGCGAGTGTGCGTTTCTGTGCATCGATTGAGCGCACACAGCGTTTTTTTTTTTTTTTT
>NW_025110734.1:3853-15387 GCF_011392965.1 Frieseomelitta varia
AAAAAAAAAAAAAAAAAAAAGAAAAGAAAAGAATCGTCGTCAGATCGTTCGATCGGGATTTGAGACGCGCGAGTGACTTTGAACTCTGGATTTTTATTGGGCGGCGATGCACGCTCGAGGAGAGATCGATATCGAATCGATACTTTGTCCGAGCTGTTACCAACCGATTGACTGACTGGGGGGAAATATATCGAAGTGTTAATTACCGATTCCGATGAAATTTGACGTAAATGTAGTTTTCGAAAAAATATTTGATACGTTTTTTTTCTCTTTTTTTTTCTAATATTATAATTTTGTTTTCTATATTTAATTTGAAATTATTATTTAATGAAATATCATTATCTATAATTATTTTAATATATTTGTATTTAATGATAATTTTTATATTATATTAATTTATATATATATATATATATAAAGAATAAATTTAATTAGCATATAATAGAGCATAATATTGAAAATATTAATAAAATTAAAAACTCTTGGAAATTATTGAAGATACAGTTTCTGTGTAAATCGATGAAATTAGTGTTCTTTTAACGACAAATATAGTACTGTGTACCATTTTCTGAGAAAACCATTTGTTAATTAAATAAAATAAGAACATTAAACATTAACAACAACAAAAGCAAACGACGTAATATTTTCTGACGTTCTTGTTTAATAAAGTGAAAAATCAAGTTCTTCTTTTTTTTTTATCGCTTCATGTTCACTTTGAAATATCCCCCAATTTTTGTGAGCAGTGCAGCAGCATTTTTCTTAACATCGATAAAATATGGCGAGCGAAATAATTTAGATGCTTGATTTAAAACTGATACCCAGTATGTAACTTCGTAATAACAAATATTACGCACGTAACTTCGTAAAAAAAGATCTTACAATTATTCTGATTTTAAAGCTTCCACTTTGGCAATTGCGAATCCGTTTTTTTTTTTTTTTTTCAAAAATAAACTTCACGTCACGTAACGGATGAGAAAATTCAAACATTTAAAACACTATGCGCGAAAACGTGAAGCAATTTTTTTCTCAATTCCTCCATCATTTCAGAAATTGAGGTCTCTTCTTTACAACGACCTCTTGATGAAACTTGTTGCACGATTTCCCTTTTTTTCACCACATTTTATTCAACGTCGGATATTAAAGTTGAGCACGACAGAAATTAAAAAAAAAAAAAAAAAAAAAAAAAAAAAAAAAAAAAAAAAAAAAAAAAAAAAAATTGTAAAAATCAATGAAACGGCAGGAAAAAATCGTTCAACAATCGAATATTTCAGGGGCGCGTTGTGAAGAGAGAAATTTTCAATCTTCGAAACCATAGCGTGTAAAAGTTCGTCGAAAAAATTTTTTAATCTTTTCGCAGGCGTTTGAATTTCTACGATTCTCGAGAAAAAAAGTGTGTCCTCGATCTGCCCTACTACGTGAACCGAAGTGAACGAATGCGCGACTGTCAAAATGGACAGCTTCGCGCCATAAAATGAGACCGAGTAAAAATCGTTACACGAACCTTTCCTACGAAGTAGGTTATATCATTTTAAATTATCTGCAATTTTTCATTCTTCATTGGCGGAGTTATCCCCTTCGTTATATGTTGAAACGTGCGCCGTTAAGAGGACTTTAGCACTGACCGCGTATCAACGTCCGGTCGAATGAACCGGTTAAAAAGACGATTTAATATTTCCACCTTTATCATTATTCTTTCGTCCACTCGACTCTCGTTAAACGAGGATGTACGATTTCTCTTTCTTCTTATCTAAAGGTTATTTTGCTGTTTTCTATATTAAATTTCCTATATTTGGTATTTTCTATAATGGAAATCTATAATTAATATAGTATACTTTTTAACTCTATTAATCTCTTTTAACTCTATTTTATAATATATAATAATATATAAAAATAATATATAATATATAGTAGTATATAAAAATAATATACAATATATAATAATATATAAAAATAATATATAATATATAAAAATAATATATAACATAGTATATTACATATTTAAAGTTAAGAAACATACTATAAAACTATACATATTATGCACTATATAGAGTTTGAAAAATTAATGAAAATAAATAGAATTGAAAATACAATACAGATACAAGTATTATATAAAAGTTAAAAAGAAATTTAAAAAACCAGTAGGATTGAAAAGAAAAAGTTACAGAAAAACAATAGATACATAATGCAAAGTACGTCACTAAGGCATTAATAAATTCCAATCCTTATTTTTGCCTGCTAGTTAGTCGAAACAGATTTATCTCGCCAGATGCTGATTATTAGCCAAAAAATAAAATAATCGGACAAACAAAATGGAAACGTAAGAACAGAAATATCCTGTTTCATTCGACAGTAATGTACTTCAAAACCCATTGTCCGAACATACGTTTCGAAAATATCTTTTACCTATGTACATCCGCTGTCAAACAACCGCAAACATCAAACAAAATGGCAACGTAAGAACAAAACTATCCCTTTATTCTAAAAACATTCTTTTACTAGTAACAGTAAAGATACTATTCAAATAAGCATCCGATAAACAAAGTTTCAAACGACGAAAGAACGAAATGTCTCCGATGTCTGCACGATTCCACGTCGATTACTCAAAGTATCCGCAGTTACAGTACGCTGGCCAAGTATTATACCCATTGGCCGCCGACGACGACCATTCGGTGGTCGGGCAGCGGTTACTAGCGGTCGCTGATAGTGGTTACTTTCCCCTCGGAATTGTCCCCGGTGGTCATTTGACTACCGTGGACGTTTCTGGGGATCTCAGCCTGATTGCAGCCTGCTTCCGTACGTATCTTTGATCAGCGGTAGAAAATAATCTACCAAGTCCTCTCAATTTCGCTAACAGCCCCCCCCCCCCGGACCAAGCTCCTTTCAATTTCTCTAGCACTTGGGAGTCATGAAGCTTTCAGGGACACCGGCGGCTCGAAAGCTGAGGACCCACTGAAAATTCAGTGTTCGTTCAGACGAAGTGGAAGAACAAATTGTAATCATTGAAATTATTATTCAGCGCGAGATTCAATTTCGCTTTCATTTATATGTAATTTTTGTAGAACTTTTGTATCTTGTTCGATATCATCTGATTATTGTATTTAGTTGTTGAATTAGTTATGACATCTCGATCGTGTTTTAAACAAAACGAAGAGTAAAATGAAATTGAATTAATCGCTTTGAAATCGAAGGGATCTTAAACAATCTGCATGTACTTGGTATAGGAGATCATCCGACACGTGATAAAACCGCGAATTTACTTCTTAAGTGTGATATTTCATGCAGTCGATAAAGTCGATAGGATTAAAATTAAATTCAATTGAATTGGCTGGGAAAACAATTACAGTGCAGGAGGCGAAGCAAAAATAAATATTGTCCAAGCGAGAAAAACAGTTTCTTCGAAATTATTATAAGAGAAAATGGAACATCAGACAAGTAGAAAATATTTACACCGAAAAATTTCCCTGGGAATATTTTGGAAGATTTTTTTCTTCAACTACGCATAACAAAATATAGTGAAGGTGTATCGGGTATTGAATCAGAATTGGCCGAGAACAAACTGGAAAAGCAGCAATAGTATCAAATATAGGATGAAATAAAACTAAACATCATTCAAGAAGGAAGTAACAGTTTCTTCAAAGCTATTGGCAAAAGTAAATGGAGCACTAACGAGTGAAAAAATATTTACGCAAAAAAATCTCCGAGAATATTTTGAGACAGAACCATTTATTTTTCGACTACGTCAGCATAACAAAATATAGCGAATATCTATCGGATATTGAATCAGAATTGGCCGAGGACAAACTGGAAAAGCAGAAATAGCATCAAATATAGGGTGAAATAAAACTAAAAATTATTCAAGAAAAAAGTAACAGTTTCTTCAAAGCTATTGGCAAAAGCAAATGGAGCATTAACGAGTGAAAAAATATTTACACCGAAAAATCTCCGGGAATATTTCGAGACAGAACCATTTATTTTTCGACTACGTCAGCATAACAAAATATAGCGAATGTCTATCGGATATTGAATCAGAATTGGCCGAGGACAAACTGGAAAAGCAGCAATAGCGTCAAATATAGGGTAAAATAAAAATTATTCAAGAAGGAAGTAACAGTTTTTCCAAAGCTATTGGCAAGAATAAATGGAGCACTAACGAGTGAAAAAATATTCACGCAAAAAAAAATCTCCGGGAATGTTTTTTCTTTTTTTTTTTCTCTCTCTCGACTACGTTCGCATAATAGCGTATGGCGAAGGCGTATCGGTGTTTCGAACAGGCCGCAAACATTACTCGACTGTGGAAGCGTTGCAACCAATCGGGAGCGCGCTCCGCCCGAATAAGCGTCGTTTTCGACGGGACACGATTTTCGAATTCCCTGTCAAGTGCAATCTTTCAGCGGGATTTTTTTTTTTTTTTTTTTTTTTGCTTTTGTCCGTTTGGGGGAAGGGCACAATGCCGAGCCGATGTCGTCCACCGTTCCATCGATTTTACGGCGCGCGGCGGCCTGTAAAACGCGCGGCGAAAGGATTCGAAACGTGTTTCACCCGGGCCCCCACGCGCTATTTGCGGCCCCCGAAAATAATTAACGAAATGTCCAGGGAACAAGCGCCGCGCTTCAGCCCCGCACGAAAATAACGATTATCGGCGAAAATACGTTTGCTTGACGTAACGAATGAATTAAAAAACAAAGTTTTTATCTTTGGAAAGAATATTTTACTTGGCGTCGAAATGAAAATTCCTTTGTCCTTTTTTAGAGAGAATTTAGAAACAATTTTATATATTATTTTACATTATTAATATATATTAATTTTATGTATTATATTTTATATATATATATTTTTATATATTATATATATATTTATTAAATATTATATATATATTAAATTATATTTATATAATATTAGATATTATATAAATATTATATATATATATATTAATTTATCTATTAATTTTGCATATTATATATATATAATATAAAATTATAATATATTTGCATTTTATATTTTTATTATATATTATATTATATATTATATTATATTTGCATATTATAATTTTATGTATATAATATATTATAATTTTATATATTATTTTATTTTATATTATTTTATAATAAAGATCCATTTATCATCGAGGCATTGATATATTTCCATTTGATTAATTTTATATTTATTAATGTGTAGAAGGCTCAGGATTCAATTAGTGTAAGTGATTTCTCATTAAAAACTTGTATCGTGCAAATCGAATTCGGTACAGTTTGGTTAACATTTTCGTTATTTCAACAATATTTTCAATAGCTTTGGTCATTTTAGTTTGATAATTACGTTACAGCGATTGTATAACAATGACCGAATGTTATTTCGCTGATTGAAGTTGAGTCAATTTTGTCAAATTTGTCAATTTCTGGTATTTTTATAGCGCGAATTGTTCTTGATCAAAGCATATTGACACTGATTGGATTATGAACTCTCCATACAGTATTACGTACCCAGTATTCCGATGTTTCAGTCTAATTAGTCACCATTAACAGGGAGTAGTAAATATTTAAACCAATTTCGATAAATTGTAATCCAGACTGCGGGTCAAAAATCACTACTAAAATCAATAAATTTAATTTAAAATTAATGAAATTAGTTTTTTCCTATATTTTGATGTTTTATTAACAGAAAAAGAAAAAAAGAAAAGAAAAATAGATGGGAGAAAACTTTTGGCCTACTCTGTACACGTGGACACGTGCAATTTAAGCAAATGGGGGTTAATAGTGTTTTATCGTTACTTTATTCGCTGGTACGCTGGTAATTTTGATCGTAACGAATATCGATCGCTACAGCGAAAGAAATCAGGCGACGTATTTTTCGTTATCAGTGGAAGATTAAGCCATTTAGGCGACGGTCGTTGCACCCGAGAAGAAATATCATACAAAAAAAGAAAAGAAGGCCAAATTCGTTTAATTTAGACGTCATTCAATTCAGTCGTAAAATACAAGGAAAGTTCCATCTATATGGAATCACATATCGCTGGATCGCAAATGACGTGAAACTTTTTATCAATATAATCTTCGCTTTCCAATAATATGAACACCGAGCGAGGATCGGACGAATTCTTTGAAAATTACTTGACAGGAAATCGAGCACGATTCCGGGGCTCCTCGCTCCAGCATGGTTGCGGAGTTAATTTTCTCAAATGACGGTGCAATCGAGCGGAATGCACTGAAGCTCACTGGGCTTTGCACGCGCATATTAACGAACAATTAACAATAATTAGAACAACGATGAGATTAGAAACTTATTTATTAGAATAATTAGACGAAATGATGATAGAACACTAATTAACATGTATTTCAATAACGCGTTTGTTCTACTCGGCTTGCGCAGGGCTCGTGGATAGTACAAAAGGCAGTTAAATGAATCTTAATCCTAGAATCACCAAAATGGTCAAAATGACCAATTTATAATTTTTAGGAATTTTATAGACTACACAGGAATTTGAGGAATATAATATCCTATATAATATAGGGATTTCGTGGAATATTATAAATATTATAAATTTAGATGTTTGGTAGAATATTATAAATATTATAAATTTAGAAGTTTAGTAGAATATTATAAATATCATAAATTTAGAAGTTTGGTTGAATTATAAATATTATAAATTTAAAGTTTGGTAGAATATTATAAACATTATGAATTTAGAAGTTTAGTAGAATATTATAAACATTATAAATTTAGAAGTTTGGTAGAATATTATAAATATTATAAATTTAGAAGTTTGGTAAAATATTACAAATATTATAAATTAAGAAGCTTGGCTGAATATTACAAATACTATAAATTTAGAAATGTGGTAGAATATTATAAATATTATAAATTTAGAAGTTTGGTAGAATATTATAAACATTATAAATTTAGAAGCTTGGTAGAATATTATAAACATTATAAATTTAGAAGTTTGGTAGAATATTATAAACATTATAAATTTAGAAGTTTGGTAGAATATTATAAACATTATAAATTCAGAAGTTTGGTAGAATATTATAAATATTATAAATTTAGAAGTTTGGTAGAATATTATAAATTTAGAAGTTTGGTAGAATATTATAAACATTATAAATTCAGAAGTTTGGTAGAATATTATAAATATTATAAATTCGGAAATTTAGTAGAATATTAAAGAATATTAAAATTTAGAATATATAAAAATTTTAAATAACGTATTTTTAATAATTCAAACGATTTTTCGAAAAATGTGTAGACGGAAGCCTCTGTAATTTATCTATCGTGTTGCAAAGCTTTTCCATTTTTTTTTTTTTTTTTTTTCACTTTAACGTTTCCGATGGAAATTTTACGCTTTGGTCGTCGGTAGTTCTAGTGTTAAATCAACAAACCTTCCTCTCTCCATTTGAAACGAGCTAAAACGAGCGACACGCGAACAAAATTTCTCTCGTTACATTAAAACGAGAACAGAAAGAAAAAAGAAAAAAAAGAGACTTCTCATGCGATTCGCACATGTCAATCCGCTTCTGGCTATTCCGAAATTCAATCGATCGATTACACAGAATTTCGATACTTCTCAAAGCAGTGGCACGCAAAGTTGGGACGAAAGATTCGCAGAACCAGTTGCGAGAAGTTGCGAGACTCCAGTTGCAAGAAGTTCGAGATTTTGTGGACGGACAAGCGAGCCTAAGAAGAAGAAAGAAAAAGAGAGAAGAAGACTCGTGGACTCCATATTCATGAGCTGGAAACGGGGGTGGAAGGCGAGAACTTTTCGCCCGTCCGTTAAATATAACGACCGTGTGCCGGAAGAAGGAATAACGGGGCCGATACAAAAACGGGAGTACCGTTTCGGAGGCTGTGATTAAGGGCAAACGGCCGGAGGCAAGCAGCCCAGCTGCATTCGAGGGAAAAATATAGCGTTGGGGGTGGAGGGGGGCGAAGCTCGGGCAAGAACTCGCGTCGCGCCGGCAATTTATTCGCCGCTGAGAGTATCGAATTCGATGGAACGACGGAGGATACTGCGCGTACCTTTTCTTACACGCGACCGGCTAGTTTTGATAGTTTCGTCACTTTATTGCCGACGAAAGCCGATTTTTATCAACTTTTTTAATAGCTACGTGGTAGATGATGGTCAGATCGAGCGAATTCACATGTTTAAGCTAGTTTGAAAAGAAGGCCACGGTAACCTTTTTTTTTTTGAAAGATACAGTCCATAACGAAAATGTTATCGAATTTCTCATCAAGAATCAACAATCAAAATCGAAATCAGTCAAAATCTTCTCGTCAAAATCAGGTTGAAGCGAATTCGCGTGTTTGAACTAGTTTGAAAAGAAGGCTACGGTAACCTTTTTTTTAAAAAAGATACAGTCCGTAACGAAAAGGTAATCAGGTGTTATCGAAACTCTCGTCAAGAATTAAGAATCAAAATCAAACTCGAAAACAAATTCTCGTCAAAATCAGGATGAAGCGAATTTGCGTGTTTGAACTAGTTTGAAAAGAAGGCCATGGTAACTTTTTTTTGGAAGATACAGTCCGTAACGAAAGGGTAATCAGGTGTTATCGAAACTCTCGTCAAGAATCAAGAATCAAAATCAAACTCGAAAACAAATTCTCGTCAAAATCAGGATGAAGCGAATTCGCGTGTTTGAACTAGTTTGAAAAGAAGGCCATGGTAACTTTTTTTTTAAAGATACAGTCCGTAACGAAAAGGTAATCAAGTGTTATCGAAACTCTCGTCAAGAATCAAGAATCAAAATCAAACTCGAAAACAAATTCTCGTCAAAATCAGGTTGAAGCGAATTCGCGTGTTTGAACTAGTTTGAAAAGTAGGCCATGGTAACTTTTTTTTTAAAGATACAGTCCGTAACGAAAAGATAATCAGGTGTTATCGAAACTCTCGTCAAGAATCAAGAATCAAAATCAAACTCGAAAACAAATTCTCGTCAAAATCAGGTTGAAGCGAATTCGCGTGTTTGAACTAGTTTGAAAAGAAGGCCACGGCGACTTTTTGTCCGTGACGAAACGATAGTTAGTTGTCAAAATTCTCGCGTGACTTTATACGTGCATGTAGGAGCGCTAGAGTGCAGGTCAAGTTTATGAGCTTAAAGCGGCTCGAGTGCACAGATGGCCTGCGGGCGTTGCACAAAGCTACGATACGATACTTGTAAAATAGCGCGATATTGACTCTACTCTAAAAAATGATCCAAGTACATGCAACATCGTACGGCATAAATATACACAAAAGTACACACAAATATTGAAATTACGTAGAATTATAATAATCTCTTCGAACATGTGCTGTCATTATCAATAATCGTGCCGATATTCATATTATATAATCTTTATGTATTTCTGAAACGAATTCACGACTGTCAAAAGAGAAGCTTCTCGTTTTAAACTGAGACCAAATTCGAAAGATCTCTTCTTACGAAGTTGTATCGACAATATTTCACAATTATTGGTACAGTCGTAAGCTGCTCCCCACTGTGTATTGCGTCGTTCTCTTTCCATTATGAGAAACCTTGTCAAAACGAGAGGACGATTCATAAGAATAGAATTACACCGAAGAACTCGAACTAGGCAAAGAGCTCGCTGGATGCGAGCCAACGAGTCGTTCGCGAATAGCCAATAACGATCAGCCTAGGTTCGCCGTTATCACCCATAAAGACTCACCCAATCGGCTGTCCCGCCCGCGAAATTTAAATACAGATCGCGGCGTCCCGTGAGAATCCAGAATCGCTTTCGTTTATCGCCGATAATTCGATCTGGAGCGCCGGAGAAAATGGCCGAAAGCTTGACCCGAAATAAATTTCGACTAAAAGCCGATCGACCGGGTGATAAAAGAGAAATGAAATCGAAATTTCGATCGTTTTTGGATCGAGAAGAATCGTGTTATCAGAGAGTATCGTTATCCTTTGGACAGTTTAATCAACTGGTAAGACACGGCGAGTTAGGAGCGAACGGTGGTGCCATCAATAATCGCGAACAGATAATAATAAACTTGCCTGGCTCGTGAAAATCTGCCTGCAGGTTATACGCGGAGGTGGAGGCTAAATGCTCGCTCATAAAGGGCAATCTTTGGACGCGCGCGTATAACATCATGCCACGAGTTTGTTGTTCCCGGCGTCGTACACAACGCCGTCGCATTAACTTTCTGTTGCGGAAATATCGCGGTTGCCGATATTAGTTCGCCTCTGCGGCGAATAAATCATCGCTGGTAACTATACGTACGAATGGAACGTCGCGGCCTGCCAACGAACACGAGCGAGAGAAACTTTTTCTACTATGGAATAGTGTTTCTTTCTTTTTACGTTCGAATACTTCGACAAAAGTATTGTCATAGCTTCGATATTCGCGCACAATTTTATTGACAATTTCAGATCGGTCGTCGGTCGATCGGTGAATTATGCTGCGCGACGGAAACTAGGTTGAAACAATCTGCCTGTCAATTATTGACGATAGAGCGTGATTCGAATGTAGCGATAAACACGGTGTATTTGATGGCAGGTGAAAATGGAAGAGAGACAAAGAGAAATGGTGTCGATCGCTTGAAAAGAGTTCGAAAGATCACCCTTTCTGTTGCGAACAAACGAATAACTCTGGTCGAGTTGCACTGTCATCACTTTGCAATGAATCTGATGGCTTCTATTAAATTCAAGGTCAAAATGTTTTTTTACATTGTATTCTGCTCATCACGGAGGTAAAACTTTTTCAACGAACCTAATAGTTCTCATGAAAAATGGCAAAAAAGTTTCTTAATCATTTAACATTGCGGACGCGTCTTAACAGCGACTTTATGGTTCTAAATGTGTGTGTGTGTGTGTATACGTAATGTTTATATTTCGAATAATGTTAACAATTAGTTTTGATCACTTGGGCTCACATTGATGTTACAACTATGATAAATCAAATATTATTGAAATCTAATATGAAAATTACCAAAAACATAAAGCCGCTGTTAACACACACGTGTTAAATGATTAAGAAACTGTTTTGATATTTCTCCAAAGAACTATGATTCCTTGGAAAAGTTTTACCTTCGTGATGAGTAGAACACAATGCAAAAAAGTTTTCGTTTTACCTTAAAATTCTAACAGCGACTTTATGTTTCTGGACGCGTGGATGTAATGTTTATCTTTCGAATAACGTTAACAGTTATTTTGATTATTTCAACTCATACTGATGCTACAATTATGATAAATCAAATATTAGTGAAACCTAATAAGAAAATTACCTAAAATAGACATTCACGCGTTGAGAACCATAAAGCCGCTGTTAGGACGTGGCCGCAGTGTTAAATGTTTAAGAAATTTTTTTGTTATTTCTCAAAAGAACTATGATTCCTTGGACAAGTTTTACCTTTATGATGAGTAGAATACAATGCAAAAAAAAAAAAGGAACTGTGATCTTGAAATTCTAACAGCGACTTTATGTTTTTGGACGCGTGTAATGTTTATCTTTCGAATAATGTTAACAGTTATTTTGATTATTTCAACTCATACTGATGCTACAATTATGATAAATCAAATATTAGTGAAACCTAATAAGAA
>NW_025110735.1:0-133012 GCF_011392965.1 Frieseomelitta varia
TGAGAATGAGATAAAAAAAAAAAAAAAAAAAATAGAAAGTATGACAAATCATATTTCGACAGAAATGAAAGAAAAAAAGGAAGAAATGAAAGAAGATGGCAAAAGAGAAACAATAATAACTGGCTAGAATGGATTCGCATATTTTAAATAAAAACTCGCCATCCTTACGGTTCGTTTCAGCGGATAGAGTTTCATCTTGCAATTATCGCTCGTGGTGGCTCAGCTCTAAAATCAGTATTCGCGATCTAGTTTCGATGCTCGACTCGGGAAAGAAAGGAAAAACGAGGATTAAAGAGAGAGAGATGTCTAAATAAACCAGAAGAAAGAAAAAAAAGGGAGTAAACGTTGAAAAAGGTATGGTAGAACAAAGGAAATCGAATACGCGCATTCAAATATCAAGATGCACGCTAATGTAACGAGAGAAAAAAAAGAAAAAAATAGCAAGCAACGAACAAGAAAAATATATAACGCAAAGCAATATCGACAACGTAGATAAACGTGGACGTACAAGGTGAGAAGAGAATGTGTTAACGAAAGGTTTCTTATAGGAAATGGAAAGAAACGAGAGGGAAGGAAGAATGAACGAACCAACGAACGAGACCGCGTTGAAGCTGAGGTTTTCTGTTCTTTAATCAAGGCAGGGGTGGTGCGATTAGGCGGGGTCGGCAAAGAGACAAGCAGTATGAGAGCGACTATGGCAGTAGCGGCGGTGGTGGCGATGGCGGCGGTAACGACGCAGCTAGGAGGGTGTGAGAAAGCAAAGGAAGAGTTAGACGATGGAAGCGGTGGTTCCAGGTGGGGGTTTAGGCAGACTGTGCCGGGGGTGTTGGTGGCGGCTGGAAACGTGAAACGTGGGTGGAAAACTGGGTAGTGCTAGGTAGGACTATGTTCGCCAGCGTCAGGAAGAGAAGGAGAGTAATGTAACGAGAAAGCGAGAAGTACAGAAATAGAGAGGACGTGGAGGAGGAGATGGGAGAGGAAAGAGAGAGAGAGAGAGAGGGCGGGAGGGATGAGGGAGAGGGAAAAAGAGACAGAGACAGAGAGAGAGAGAGAGAGAAGGTGGGAGGGAGGGAGGGAGAGAGAGAGAGAGAGAGAGCGAATACGAGTGAACCAGCGATTGAATAAACGACGGGAAGAAAGAGAGGGGCAGAGGCAAAAACGCCCGCAGGAAGAATGGGCAGGCCTCCGACACGGCTGTCGCGGCCCCAGGGCCGTATCGACCACCCCAAACTCCGATTCTCTTCTCAGCATTCGTGACGGCACGGGCACCGATATGACTTCCAGCCGTTTTCATGTATACATTTTCAGTTCCGTTTTGCAGATCTCGCTCTCCTTCTCTCTTACATCTTTTCACACTTTACTTCATTAGCCAATTCGAAATGCGAGGCTTACGTACAATCTGGTTAAAACATTCACGTTTATCTTCAGGTTTAACGAAACATGATGAGAGAATTCATGCCACATGTTTCGTAGGTGATCGAACTTTCATGCTGGACGCGCATACACAGCAATTATCGATACATTGTGGAGTAATTTTCACGCGGAGATACAATTTTAGACGAAAAAAAAAAAAAAAAAATGAATTTTAGGAGCGGTATCAGCGAAAGATCTTTCGATACTACTTCGTAACTCGATGCCTCCCCATAACCCGATGACAGTTTAATACCGGTTGTTTAATGTGAACGGAAAGTTGCTGATGGACAAGCCTACATGTAAATACAAAGATTTGGTTGTGGCGTGTCTAGGGCAAATGCGAAAGACACATTTTATCATCCTGTCGTTTAATTAAACAACTAAAGAGAAATGTGATTGGAAAAGGTGCGATGCTTTAACAAATGATAAAAGCAGTGACGACGACAACGACGACGACGTGGATGAGCGCGAGGGCGAGCGAGGGTGTAGGCGAGGGTGTAGGCGAGGGCGAGGGCGAGGGCGAGGGCGAGGGCGAGAGTGAGAACGGGGGTGAGGGTGAGGGTGAGGGTGAGGGCGATGGCGACGGCGACGGCGACGGCAATTTGGAGAACCACGGACGCTGGGCGATGGGTAGAGTTGTACGTGTACTAGTGCAGGGGTTAGGGAGTGGGTGGGTAGTTGGTTGGTTCGGCGGTGGATGCATAGGGGTGGTGCCATCGGTTCGGAGGCAAGAGGGAAAGGCACCGGCAGAATCCAACCTCACCAATCAATACTTAGGGTTCAAGGGCATCGCCCGACCAATTATCCCAGACTAATTGACGCGAAGAAAAAGAAAAAAAATTCTACCTTACTATCTTCGCTTTGTGCTTTTTTCACGACAGACGATGATTTTCCAGGAACGTTCTAAGAATGGTACGTCACAGAAGTTGGAAATCGGCAAGAAAGACTCAACGAGAAATACATTCGTTTTCAATAAAATCGTGTCCAAGCTGAAATCAAGTCGAAGAAACGTGGTTATTCATTCAAACTTTAGAGAAATATTTTAAAGGATAGATATGTTTAAGGAAATTTGTTTCGAGTCAAGACTGAACGCGGACGTGCATCTTCCAAAAATTCGAATTGGTAAAGTAAAATTCAGCAAATTGACAAAAAAGCGGAAAGGATGAAAAAGAAAACGTCGACAAAGTATTTTTATATGCATATGGAGAAATGTGAATTTCAGTTCTTTCGTGGAAAGAAATAAGGGGGCGACAAGAGAAATTCAACAGGTGTAAATCCGCAAAAAGATCGACCGTGGAAACGTTTCACGAGAACAGGAAGAACGCGAAGAGACGGCTGGGGGCTTGGTCCGTAAGAGACGGTAGAAGGTACGCGTTACACAACTATGCCGGTACGAAGAGACTCCTTGTTGGAGAAGAGCAGAAAAACCGAGGGAGAGGGGAAACGATGTGAAAGAGAGAAACGAGAGAAGAAAAGCAGAGAGGAGAATGTACGGGGGAATCCCCGAAGATAGTCGTAGGGTCGTCTCCGCTATTACGAATACGACGTCATAACGGAATTGATAATGTAACGGGCGTCTCGAGCATAACCTTTCTCTCTTCTTCTCCACGCTACATAACCTTTCTGAATGGGAGTATGAGACTCTCGCCACCACGTGCTTTTCGAACAAGTAGACCAACAACAAATAGACATCGAATCGAGGAGGAGCTCTCTCTATTATTAATGCAACCGTGCAAATCTTTCGTTTTTTATATCTCAACGTACAGCTCCACAAACTGTCTACTGTCTTTTTCTTTCTTTTTCCAAAAATTTCGTCCCTCTTTTTTACGAACTCTGTTTTTTCACATTACGTCACAAACATTATTCGACGAATCACATTTACGCATTCGATTTGCCTTTTAAAAATTCAATTAGCAGTTAGTTAACGAAAGCACGCATCAATTTACGATTATTTATGTGGTAAGATCTAAGAGAGTAAGATAAGACTCTTGCCGAATGTTTACGAATGTGAAATGGAGAAGCCGGATAATGTGGATGGCATAATTTCATGGACATTTCACAGGTTCTCCCCATGTTATACGCACGTTACATACACATTGCACGCACAAGATTATATTTTTTTATTCACAAAAAAAGTCGATCGATTCCTGCATAAGCACTGGACGAGTTAATTTTGTAACGTACAAGTCACACAGTCATTATCTTTCGACAAAATATCGAACAGAATTCGACATGCTTAACTTGAATTCATTGATTCACACCACAAATTTAACGTATCACTATTCGAAACTCGTAGACTGTCTACGCGTGTAGTTTAATTCAGCGAAATTATCAGAGCAAGCGATGCCTTTTGATTAAATCATCGAGGGTGACGATTACGCGCGACATGTTGTTTCCACAGCACACACGACACTTCACTCGTTTGATCGATGCTGCGTGCATTGTAATTCGTAATATTTATTCCAAAGTAGACTGATCGAATGTTGCATACTTGATAAACACTTAGCACCAAATCGTTGCATCTTTTCTTCATTCACAAAAAGGAAAAAAAAAAAAAAAAAAATACCGCTCACGATGTTTCTTCGTATTGCTAGATTATCACAGAATGATTTACAACAACATAAATTCATAATAATTGTGTTAGGCCTGATATTAAAATATACTAAAATATCCCAATAGTTCACGTGCACAATACGATCGTCCAAAATTCGGCGGTTAATAATACGTATCGTACCATGTAAAACTTTCGTCCCTTTTCTTTCTTCTCCCATCTTCTATTCCTTCTCCCTCCCTTTCTCTCTCTCTCTCTTTCTCTCTCTCTGTCTCTCTCTTCCCCTCTCCCCTCTCCCTCACCACTTGCCACTGTCTCTTTCTTTGTATGTTGTGAAAAGTTCGTCGGAGCAATATCCATTCTATGATAAGTACCAATAACGCGACGCGCCCGCCAAGATACTCTTCTATCCTGGTTTCTGGTGCGAAGAAACTTATATTGTTTATCACTTACCTGACAGCGATAATCCGTAGGCGAACGATCCCTCGTCGGAAATGTAAAGATGTGCACGAAAGGAAAACAATGAAGGCAAGAGAGAAAGAAATGGAAAACGAAGCAAGGAAACCGAAAGAAATGGGAAGAACGAGACGAATGGGTGAGAAAGAAACGATAGAAAGAGTAACTACAACAGAAAGGGAGGAAGAGTAAGGGGAAACAAAGCGAAAGATAACTAAAGAAAGAACGAGGAGAAAGGAGGAAAGGAGATGGAAGAAAGAAAAAGAAAGTAGACGGAAAGCCAGGGTAAGAAAAAGAGATGGTAGAGGGAAAGGAGAAGATAAAAGCGATGGAAGAAGACGAAGAAAGTGGAGAAGAAAAGTTATAAAAGGAAAGATGAGAGGATGAGGGAGAGAAAGAGAAGGAAGAAAATGAAACGGAGGAGAAAGAGGAGAAGAAGGTGAAGTATGAGAAGAAAAAGGGCAAAAATAAAAAGAAAGAGGAGAGGAGAGGAAGGAAAAAGGAGAAGAAAAAGAAGAGGAGGAGGAGGAAGAATAAGAAAAGAAAGAAAAGGAGGAAGAGGAAGAGGAAGAAGAAGAGGAAGAAGGAGGAGGGGGCGTAGAAGAAGAAGGAAGAGGAGGAGGAGGAGCAGGAGGAGCAGGAGGAGGAGAAGGAGGAGGAGAAGGAGGAGGAGGAAGAAGAAGAAGAAGCGCAGAAGTCACGACGAGAAAACGAGGTAGTATTGGCGTTAGTAGAGTTGACGTCGTGAAAAAGCCAGACGAAACCGTGTACGAGGAGGTTACGACCACGTAGAACGAGAGGATAATTCCTGGCAGGGCCCGATCTCCTACGCGGCGAAGCCCAACGAAAGTGAAATGGCATTCGGCGCTCCGTGCTGAGGGCGCACGGCATTCGGAGGAGCGAGGAGATGAAGAGGACGCGGTGAAGAGCGGGAGGAGGCAGAGGCAGAGGCAGAGGCAGAGGCAGAGGCAGAGGCAGAGGCAGAGGCAGAGGCAGAGGCAGTGGCAGAGGCAGAGGCAGAGGCAGAAGCAGAGGCAGAGGCAGAGGCAGAGGCAGCAACAGAGCCAGAGCCAGAGCCAGAGCTAGAGCCAGAGCCAGAGCCAGAGCCAGAGCCAGAGCCGGAGCCAGAGACAGAACCGAGGAGAAAGAGGAGTATCAGGAGGAGGAGGAGGAGGAGGAGGAGGAGGAGGAGGAGGAGGAAAAGGGGGAGGGGGAGGGGAGAAGTGGCGGCGGCGGCGGCGGCGGCGGCAGCGGAGGATGCCGCGAAATTCGCCGACGCGACGAACAAGGACGGATTCAGACCGCGCTCGAGCGTGTACAACGAGGAAGAGACTCGTGGGGGATGCGTGCTCGGCGGTGGACAGAGAGCGATTGAGCATACGCATGGAGTGAGCAAGCGAGTCAGCGCACCTGACCAGTCGCCGAGAGAGCGGGGAAAGGGGTTGAAAACCGGCGGGTGGCAGGATGGTTGGAGGAAAGCGGCGCACCGGTGAGGGGAATGAGCCAACACAAGTCCGTTCGGTGGAGGGGTGATAGAGAGCATCGAGCATGGCGGTTGGAACGGGGGATCGGCGGAGAGGCAAGTCTGCGGTGTTCGAGAGAAGCGTGCGCTCGCCTCTGACGGTTAAGCGACGAACATCGACGAGTGGTTCCCGTGGGAAAGAGCAAGACTTTCTCTGGTCGAACAAAAACAGAAATATAGTCTGTACCCGAATGAACGAGACGGAATATGGAAAACGAAGAGCTGAAATGCGTTTGGCTACAGTACAACAAAGACGGACGCAAGGTTCGCAAGAGAACGGAAAAGGATGAAATCGTGGCTCTACTCTCGGCACGACAAAGCTAGCGTTATATTATACTCGGTGAACACGCTGATCCCGACTATATATACGTATATGCGTGCATACGCGACACAGGCAGAAAGAAAAAGAGGAGGGATGAGCGCTGCAGTGATGTATACTTGAAGATAGGATCCTGATTTTTACGTGTTACTATTAAATTACGAGAGAATTTATATTTTCAATCGGTTGAATTGGAAATACGTATACGATATGATACGATTTCACGTAATACAAAATGAAAGAAACAAAAAATGAAAATGAAGATTTTTTTCCCTAGGTTGATATACACACGTATGTACGTGCATGCTGCAACGATTTTAACAAAAAGTTCAAGAAAGTAATAGTTCTTAACTGATTTATCCTTTCTAGAAAACTGCAAGTTTATTAATTAATTGGCGCATTGAAAACCTGAAGGAACACACGAAAAAGACCAAGCCATCTTCATTTTCAATGGAATTTGTGATATAGACCCAACATGAGACGACGAAAGACCAGTCTTGCGTTAAGCAAGATATAATTCGATTCGATGCGATTCGACTCAATTCGACTCCATTTGATTCGACGTGACTCGATTCATGAACTACATGATGATTCGCATCGTCGAAGAACGAGAACTCCAATTCGGAAGATCGAGACCATTGCAAGAAAGAATAGAAAAATCGAAACAAAGTGAAACGAAAGAAAGAAAGAACGAAAGAAAAAGAAAAACCGTCCATAGAAGGGGGAAAGTGCTCCAGAAAGAGAGAGGACACGAGACATGAATTTCAGTGCTTGCGCGGACAAAAGGAATTTGCGGCTCCAATCGTTCCTACGCACACGCGAGCTTACTGTATACATGCATACATGAATAACGTCCAAGTTATGCGGCACGAATGCACGCCACTGTAGAAACCGCGTGTCTAAAGTCGACCGAAGAAGCGCGAATTCTCTTGTTTCTCTCCGTTCGACATTGCCGTTCGCTCTCCTTCCCTTTTTGCAGCATCTTCTTCTTCTTCTTCTTCTTCTTCTTCTTCTCCGTCACTCTTCTCCGCGTTTCTCTTCTTGTATTCCATCTCAACTCTTCTCCTCCCATCATTTCTCTTCTAGTTTGCATCTATTAAGAGGAATAAAGAAAGCACGATCACGAATGCTGTTATGCGATCACGCTACGCTGCTTACTTTGATGCGTTGTACTCGCACCCTTCCGATTCTCTTTCCCGCTCCGGAACAGAAAAACATTATTAGTTGTAACTGTCAATAATTGAATCCAATCGAAATCGTAACACTTGCAACGAGATGCATATCACACGTTGACTTTCAAGACGCCCAACACGATGCTTTTTCTATTGCTTTTGTCTTCCGTTTGATGATAATTAATGAAATGAAAACGAGATAATGCGATTGTAGTGTTTATCTCATTTCTTCTATAGTTACAAAAAGGAAAGAAAGAAGAAAAAGAAGAAGAAGAAGAAGAAGAACAAAGATCTGTTCTGAATCTCGTTATCGTTGAATGTCATCAATTCGATCTCTGATTAAAATACGTATAATCAAACTGCCTTCAAACATTTTCCAAACGAATTTCCAATTGCACTGATCGTCTCTAATATAACAGCAATTATCTCCTAAAAATTGTAGACTTTCAAAAGCCCAAGTTAAATTTAAATTAATAAATTTAAGTCGCGTCAAGTTCAAGGTAATGACGAAAAACAAATACCGACATGTCTCTTTTGTTTCTGATCTCGTCGAGGAGCCTGTCCGGAGTTTCTCGCCAATTAGTCAAAGAAAAGAAATACTGATTGTAAATGTATGCAAGTACAAGCACGTTGTACACTATCTATTTTGCTTTTCTGCCCGCTATACTAGCTACGATCCGCCTATTAAGGCAACGACTCAAACTTACTTATTCATCAATCTGAAATTCAGACCGATCGGCGATTTATCATATACTCCTAAGTGTACATACATGTACATATTTGCTCATACGCAAGAACGTATTCGATTTAATATACACGCACGACACGTACATATGTGTACATACATATATATACATATACATGTTGTCGTCTTTATTGTTAATTTTTGTGTCAAGGACAGCAAGTCGAAAAACCACTCATCGGATGTAACTACAATTTATAAGCTTTTTTTTTTTTTAAAAATGAAACGCAAGCCATTTTTTCAATTGAACGGAATACATTGCATTACAAAGTCATACAAATTTTTTCCTCTCTCTTTCTCTCTCCCTCTCAAATGATTTATCGATACAAAGAGAAGAGCAATATAGAGGATCGTTACGAATAAAAAATTAGAAAAGTCCTTGAAAGCTTATTTCTAAATGGCTTTCAGTTACGTGTATGCTCTAAACGAGTGCAAAATACAGAATATAAAATACAACGGTGCAATTGAGTACAAAAATTTGAATCAATAACACCAAGGGACTGACGTCACTGCATGCCAACACGTTTTGTTGCACGAATTGGGCTGAAAAGGGGGCAAAAAGTCGTAAAACAACGAAAGTTGCAGCACCATTTACAAGATTTTTCAAATATACCGCGCAGGAGATAAATAAGGAATAATGTAAGGAAAACATTAGACTTTCATATGTTTGACAAATGTTTGACAGATGTTTTTTTTTTTTTAATTTATGGTTACCGTCGCATCGACCTTCTGGTCATTAGCGACGGCTTCGTGCTGTTTCCTTCTTTTCTAGACAATTATATCTTATGGTAGATGTTAGTTTCCTTGTGACGTCAGGGCTGCTGGTGATGTTATTTTGTATTTTTGCCTTTGGGAGTGGTACTTGCAGCATTATAATAATAATGATGATGGGTTGATATTATTCGGTTACATTGGTTAGACACACATTGGGGGTTCTGTTTTTCTTAATAGATAACTCATGTGTGAGTTTGCAGTCCTGTTCTAAGCCTTGTCATAACTATTCTGTCTTTTCTTTTCATGTTGTTGGTAGGCATTGTTTGAAAGAAATCTTGGGTTATTTCATGTGTTTTTATTTTTCTGGAGGTGTTCCATATTTTGTTCCACGATTGTTTTTCGGCATGGTGTAATGTTACAACGAGGTCCTGATAAGGGATTCGCTTGACAGATGATTATATACTACCAGTTTGCCAGCATAAATTCAGTATTAGAAAATTATATACCGTGATCAGCTTAGCGTGAATTTACACCTCTAGCTCGGTGGAAATTTGTCAAAAAAAGCTTGTCGCAAAATTCTCTTTGATGTTGAATTTCAAGATCAAATTTTTTCAATTTTGACTATTTTTTTAGTAAAAGATTCATTTTATCACTAAAACAAGAAATGAATCGAAGGAGGTAAAAAAAGTTATAAGAAATGGTCAAAATTGAAAAAAGCCGCTAAATTAGAAATTTATCAAATCTTTTATTGTTGTATCGTATTCTACTCTTCACGAAAAATTATAACTCTCTCCTGCAAAACGTTCTTCATGTTTTGTTAGCTTTTGTCTTTATTAACAACACGTTTACATTTCATAATTTTATATATATAAAGTAACATATTATCGACGATGGAGCAGGAAAATGTTTTCTTTAATTTTTGATTCTTTTGATAAATTTGAGCCTAGCGATAAGTAGAATACGATATATTTCATAATACGAAATAAATTTTTTTTCGGCTACGATAGTACTAAAAGAAAAACATGTCGTCGCTATTTTAAAAAGGACGATGATCTTGATAACCAGAAAAAGAAATATTTTGTTGAGAAATATCGTGAATCACAATATTTGTTGTTTGGAACTAAATAATAACCTTGTCTTGACATATTTCTTTGCGTTGACAAAAATAATAAAGATAAAACAATGTATATAGAATTTAATTACAATCGATCGTATATTGAGCGAAAGTGAACCTCTAATATTAGTCTAATATTAATCGAAATCCAACCTCTAATATTAATTGTAGTCGTGATAAGTAGAGAATTTAATTGATAACTTTGACATATACAGAACGATTCTTATAAAGTGATCGATTGAATTTTTTTCAAAATGGAAAGAGATACGAAAAATGATGTTTTGATTTAAGAGGGAAGTATATTGATTTGATTATACTATATATATATATATATATATATATATATATATATATATATATATATATATATATATATATATATACACATTGTGGGTGAATGTATTTAGGTAATCTCAAAGTTAATTTAATTTTTTTAAATAGGATTCTATATATATTTTGATGGTGTTTTGTGTGACGAATATACAAGCTTATCCACAGTCATAACATTAACTCACAAGAAAATTTAGCTGTCATATTTCATTTCTAATAATTTTTCTATGGATATGTAAAGATTCGGCTTTCATTTGTTAACACGAATAAATTTTGCCAGGACATTGGCTATCGGCGGATTCTTGTCAAGACATATCAAAAAGTTTACCAGAAGAAACCAATAACTCATATGACAATATTATGAATCATCGAAGCAATTCGTACAATTTCAGTTGCAGTTCTGGAAGAATCTACAGGAGTAGTAAATTTTTTCTACTGAATTATTCTTTGCAGACGAATAAAAAATAATTTTGAGTATTTAATATGATAACACATATTAATTTTTTTAATATACATGTTATCATCTCGAAATATGAATTAAAAATTTTAATTATTATTAAATACATATTATTCTCTCGAAATATGAGTCAAAATTTTTGGCTCTCAATAACTTAATATGATCTTGGATGAAATTGTGCCACAGACAATGAACACCATCAAAATATTTCTCCTTAAAACAGAACATTTTTCATTTGAACGATTTTTTCGCACCTCTTTCCATTTTGGAAAAAAATTTAATCTACCCTTTTATAACAATTACCTTATACAACCATTTTCGATCTTTTTTCAATTTATTTTCTTCTGGTGACAATAATGCAATAAAATCGCTTCTTTCGATGATTTTCTTCCGCCTTGTAATAAACATCATCTTGCTTTATAAATTTTTAATCGAATCTTATACATTTTCTTTCAATCATTACTAGGCAACATATTACATAAATACATTCTAAAAGTATTAAATAAATTCTAATTATTCGATATTGTGCGAATATCTTAATTTCATTGTTTGGGACGATGATCTTAAAAATGTTGCTCTTAATAACGCGGCTTTTATTTTATATAATCCTTTATGCTAACTATTGATCTTTTCGTACCAAAGTACAAAATTTCCTACCTATCTAAATCTCTCGAGATTCCTTATTGTTAGATTTATTCTGAGTAAACTTATCCGCCAGTGTCCATCGAGTTTATAGTCCGTTTACACTGTCTATCAGTCGTCGTGCGATTAAATTCGGACCAAAGTTAATGACTAGACTCGACAATTCGAAATTTGTCAGTATCACAGAGACACTATGTTGGACAAAATGGAAATTATTACAATTATGAAATTATTTACCAAAAAAGGAAAAGAAATATTGGGTGTATCTTTTAATATAAAAATGCTGTAATAAAGGATTATTCGTATAATTTTTTCATTCGACGAGCTTTTAAAGAAGAATTGAAAGAGCTTACGAGGTTTTAAAGTAGTTAATAACTAACAGGAATATAGAGGCCTCCCATCTCTCTCCTGAAGAAAAACTATTTCCTACTTTAAATTATTTATTCAATATTATGCAACAACAAAAATAATAATTATAATAAATATAAATAAGAAATATTGAGCCTAGTCGTTGAGTGTTAAATAAACTGGAATTCTAAATGGTATATTTTGTATATGGTAAGATTTTGAAATTCCAAAATAGTCTATTAAAAAAATGCTTATGGTGTAAATGCATGCATTTGATTCAATGTATTTCATTAGTTGTAATAACCAACTCATTCGTTGGAGTTGGAGTTGGATTCGCCAACTCGTAGGCGCCCACATACATATTCTTTTGTCAAATGTACAATGGTGATTGATCGACCGGGCCTATAGATACATTAAATTCGTACAAGGATTACTTTCATTCTTAGGAACTTCGTACGCCAAACCAAATACAAAAAAAGTTACCTAATTGTAACATTACATATGTATATAACGAGGAGAGATTGACATAATGATATTAAACTATTTTTTATTTTTGTTGAAAATTAATGAATCTGAATAATAATAGAACTGATGTCTGATGTTCCGAATTAGGAACATAATTACTAATTTATTTATTTATTATCGCTATGCACCGCCTAGCTAAGTGATTTTGATCATCATAATCAAGTGAACGTTATTTATATTGATTTTAAGAAAACTTTCGACAGTGTCATGATTCTTCTATCAAAATTGTTTTACTTGCAATTCAGTGCTGTCTTGATTAACGTCTGCATTGATAGCAAGATTCGATAGCAGAATTCATTTGTTTACCGATGCCCACAAACGTGGTTCTCCAATCTTAGTTCATCACACTGTAGTTTTTCAAAAAGCATCAATTTCTGATTGACATAGAATTTTGAGAGGATGGAGAAAAGCGGAGAAGAACTACAAATATAAAATTTTAGTTTTGAGTATTTATTAGTTTCCGAGATGTTAATAAAAAAAAAACTTTCGGACATTACTAATCAATTGTTTTTGTCGAATTTATATAGACGTTATTACTCATCAATCGTTTTTTTTTATCGTCGTCATCGACAATTAAATAGCTGATGACGGAAAGCGGTCGGTAACATTTATTCACACTATTGTTGATAACCGAGTTTATGTGAGACATAAATGACATCCTACAGATACTGAGTTCGCAATCGCCATCATCCGCTATCAGAGAGTTACCGAGGATGACTGCTACAATAAGGACTGTTGTATTAATGTCTGTACACCTAAGTACAAATTCAATATATCGTTCCGAAAGTTTTATTTATTAATATCTTGAAAACTAAAATTTTAGCACTAGGATTCTCTTGCTCACCTTTCTCAACCCTTCAAAATTCCATGTCGATGGAGAAATGATACTTTTCGGCACAACATTCGTTTCAGTTGAATAGATGACAATCAAGATCTTGGTACGCGAAGATGTCTAAATTCATTCAAAAGATAACGCGTTAAATACCTTTGAAAAGATTTCGAGCCATTTTGCTGATATTCATTCAGTCTGATCAAATAACGAAACACAATATTTGCGCCAATTAACATAAATCATTGATGAAAACAATGATCCTTTATTTGTCAAAATCTTCAATTGATGGAAGAGTTTAATCATTATAATATAATCATTACAATATTGAACAGTCACTGAATTGTAAATAATTGACTGAAGACGAGAAAAGACAGGAGCAATATTCATATTGTTATTGTACAATATGACATATTGTTATTGTTATTGTTATTTTGAAATTTGGGAAATTGTTTTAGATCTTCAATTCCTCTCATTACCGAAATTATCCGTTATTTTTAACTTCTACAGTTAATCAACTTATACGCATCTATAATTGTTAAAATCGTCGTATCATTTTCGACAAATGTATATTATTGCATTTCGAACAATTAATCGTATGTGCAATGTCACAAATAATAATGCTTCAAATTTTTTTCTGATTCCGTCAGTATATTTTCGTATTTACGAAACTTCGTAACATTTACGTTTTTCCTCTTTTTCTTTACAGCATTTGTTATTATACTGTCACTTATGTTAACAATTTGTTGTTGAAATTTTCTTTTTAGTCCCAAACAAATCCAATTGGGCAATAATATTAATTTTCGATCAATGATTATAAAATTTATTTATATATGATTATAATTATAATATTAATATATTATAATTATAATATAATATTAATATATTATAATTATAATATAATATTAAATTTATATACGATTATAATTATAATATAATATTAAATGATTATCAAATTTTTAAAATTATAATTTATTGGACCATGATTTTTCTTTCAGTACTATTTTCTAACGATATTTTTAACCGCAGTAAGTTCAGAAATACACGTAGTGTAATCTGTGTATTTCGACATGATGAAAACAATTCGACGTGATGTTAGATTTTAAAATAATGTCAAGGAATATTGAACAACAAGGAAAAGCAGCGCAAGATCAACAAAGATAATAATAATAATAACTGTTACAACTAATAATAGGAACTTTGCTAATAATAAGGTACTGGAAAAAAGGAACTAACAATAAGAGCAACCATACCGCTATGAGGATTTAATGCTGGATCCACACTGCTTTTCACGAGTTCCTGAATATAGTTTGCTCGTAAACAGTTAGCAAACTATGTTCACTTTTGCGAATAGCAATGGCAAACTGATTAATGTGTTCGTTAGGCGTGTTTGGAATATGTCGCAGTAACTCAGCATAAGATGAGAAGCGAAAAAGAACAGCGTATCATAGATTTTCAATCTTTTTGCAAAAGATGGAAAGTTACTTAGTTTGTATCATGGCGTATCAATTCGCCTCAACTATTAAAAACATCTTGGACAAATGCAAAGAGATTTACGTTAACGAGAGGCTTTCGAAAGTGATTATACAAATCAATTATGTATAATTATACAAGTCAATAAACATTTACTGAACACAAGTCACTAAACAATTAATCGACTGGCGATTTAAGACTTAAACAATTACGAATAAACGAAGATTAATGCATCGTGAAAGAGACAGACGCTATTTCTGAGACTATGATAATACTTGCTTTATCCGAACACATCAAGGGGCGAGATCATTTGGATAACCAAAGTTCAGATAATGCAAGTTCACTAGCTTTCTCCGTATCCTATTCTTATTTGTTTGGATAATAAGGGATAGTAGATAACAGAAGTTGATCAATTATGATTTCGTACATTTTAGGTTCAACATTAACTGGTTCATATGGTTCATATAATGGAGTTTGGATAAATGAAGTTTTACCGTATTACTATTATTTATAACGTGTTTTAATAGGAACAGAAAATAGGAAACGAAAGGCATAAGTCGAGAAACGAAGAGACTGATACAGAAATTTGTAGTTATCGATTAGAGGAAGAGATACTCTAATCATTAACTAACTGCATTGACTAAACCGAAGACATAACATTAAATGGGATTTTGTATCAGAGAGATATCGACATGTCAAAAAAAAAGTCAATTTCCTACGTTTTTTTAGAAATTATATTCAATTCAATCGTGGAAAACGACAAAATCAGTATGAAAAGATTTTCGTGTGACTATATAACTGTAGCAGTAGTAGATTATGGCTCGGCTTTGTTTAGTTATTATTGTTTTATGAAATCGTTAAAAAATCATTAAAAAAATTTAGTTTTAAAACTTGTTTATGTATTACTGTATTTATTCATTATAAATTTAATAAAATAACTGTTTATTTTGTAATTCATTTGAAATTGCAATATACAATTTTTAAAAAATATAACTGCAGTTTAAAATTTGGGACAATACCAGTGAAGGAATGTGTTACATATATGAGTGGAAAGTTCATCAATAGAAGAATATCCCTGGTGCCAGATCTCCTCCCCTCTCGTTTAGAAATTGTGGCTACTTTTACTGTGATGAGTTTAGCTTGCATGAAGAAAGCAATATAATTATACCATTTACGTATAATTCTTAATTACGTATATTTAGATACAAATTGAGTTGCTATGTATTTAATAATTTTTCTATCATTTTTCTAACTAATCTAAGTTTTTGTTTAATATTTTTCTTCTTCTTTTGTTTAACATTTTTTTACCAAAAAAAAAAAAAAATTCGTACATGTACACGTTCGAAAAGAATTTATCGACACTAGATATGAACGACAGTTGCTGATCAGCTTCTGATACTTGATACTCGAAAAATGGAATAAAATTGATTGTGTACGTAAAAGGATATAATTTTATTGTATAAAACATTCGAATAAAATTTATTTATATGTAGAAAGGACATAATTGTATTGTTTTTTCATGTCGTCACAAAAATGGCTATAATTTTTAAATGAAAGAATTTTAACACGTAGAACCAATTAGTTTCCTTTAGCGATAAATTTTCACACCTCTTGATTGCCAAATATTAAACTTCGAAACTTGAATTAAATTTCAATTATTCTGAACTTAAATTAAAGTTCAAAATATATATATATATATATTTAATATCGACGAAATAAAAGCAATATTGGAATCGAGATGAATATAATATCATACATAATTTATGACCATGTGTTTAAACCTAAGCACTGGAATTCATTAGTAATAGAGATAGTAAAAAAGATTTCATTTAAAAAAAAGAATTCAACTGGGTCAACTCATTGGGTCAATTCAATTTCATTTGGGTCAACTCATCGCAAATTTGTGCTATAGTTGTTCCATGCTTGTCTTTTCAAATTTAGAAACAGGCTTTTAAACTTGAAACAAACGAAGATACCAGTATGATATTGTGCTAGAGCATTTGCTCTATAAAATAAATAATGATATTCGAATTTAACACATTGAGTGCCGAGTTTTGAGTGATCCCAAAATGTTGCGTGTATCAGAAATAGTGCACGGTGTAGAGTTTGGGAAATATGTAACAATTATATATTTTTTAGTTTTTCGAAAGCTTGAAATTAATTTATTATCACAATAAATGTTGAAATCAGAAAATTAGAACATTATATAACAAAAAGAAAATTTATTCGTAGTAAATATATAACGAAAAAGTTAAAATAAGGTTCAGCGTGTATCAAATTTGATACACGCGACACTTAACGCCTTAATGGAAATCAGTTGCAGTGAAAGATCAATGCAACTATTACAGTATAATCGCAAAGTATATTTTTCAATCTCTCTATAGAATCTTTTTAAAGTTATTGTAGATGGATTAATTGTTGTAATGAAAATGACTTGAGAAATGATTTTATTGGTTTTAAATTCCAAAGAAATCTGACGAATAATGAACTCTACTGTTTTACTCTACTGTTAACTGTTTAAAGGTTTTAAAATCTGTCAAATGACCTAGCTGTTGTCCCAAATAGCCCCAGGCATTGTTCAAGATGGAAAGTGTTATGAGTGATGTAAAAAAAATCCAAGTATAAAATTTTGGCTAGACTTTATCCATGCGAAAAATACACATTCTGAAATGTAAGGCATTTTCTTATAATTCAAAGCATTTAGAATGCGTGATATGTCTAAAATAACAGGTATACACATGCTTCAACAGATACACTACCAACTCGTAGATTTATATAGTCAGTACCATATCAATGTTGGTTTGAATTAGATACATCTTTGATTCACAGCAGAGATTCCCGACCGGGAATGCTGTTATGTTGCTCATGTCTAATTTTCGTATTACTCACCGTCTTTTTTTTGTTGTCTTCGCTAAATTTCGTAAAATTGTAAGATTCTTATCTTCCGAACGGGTGAATTCTTAAAGCTAAGATTTTATATTTGGAGCCCTTTCCTCTCTCATAACACCTCCCAAATTTTATTTCGATCGACGATTGGGGCCAGAATATCCTTCCTTGTGGATTTTCGGAGGACTTTCTTTAATTACACTATTATGACATACGAACAAAAAATGTTTATGGTTGCTTTTTTATTTTGGGTGTCACAACAAAGTGGTTAAAAAAAATTCTAATATAGTTTATGAAGAAAAATAGTTTGCTGATAAATTACATCACATTTTATTTTCGTTCTTGTACTCAGATTGCCTTTTTTAATTACTTTTTCCGTTATCAATGAAATGATTAAAAAAACTTTTTAAGTAACATATCATTATAATTTGAACAAATATCTTTATATTTTTAAGATTACAGCTAAATCTACGATATATTAATTTTTTTCATGGATTTAAAGAAATTAATTTTTCTCATAAATTTCATACATGATCTTAGTGTTATCAATTTTTACAGAAAACCAAAATGACAGTAAGTATTGTATTATTTTATAAAAAATATCCTAATTTTGAGTTTCTTTCTGAATATCGTATTGAACTATCCGGAATTCTCTGTCGTTCTTTCTTTTTCACTTGCTTTCACATTATAAAATCACTTTTGTTTAAATTTAAGTTTCTATAATAACGATATCATCATTCGATGTGCTATTTCTTTAATGTTCAAAAATATTTTTTTTAGAAAATTGCAAAATGAAAATTGATTTGCGATTTTTGACAGTAAAAATAAACATTGTGCATTTAACGTTGTTGCGTTCTTTTGATCATTTTAAACCCATTTAAAATTAAAAATTACGAAACAAAATATAAAAAAATGCTATTAGTGTGCATGATTTTTTGTTCAAGTTTTATGTTAAACATCTTTTTAGGATATTATAAATTCTTTTTGTCTACTAAACAGAGTGTAACATTGAAATATAAAAATTCAAAAATCGCAGCACGATTAAAAAATTATTATTCAAATAACGAAGGAAAGTCATATTGACTTGAAGTCAGATAGACTTGAAAACGTAAAACATGAAAAAGAATAATATATGTCAGGTCTATAGGTAAATTAATATTATAGATCTACCGTATCCTTAATCAATGATTTTATATCGAATCCATTTTATTTTTAGTTAAAGAACATAGTCCTATTTAAAAAATTTATAGCATCTACGTTATCGATAATCGGTCTGCACGAGTGCAACACAAAAGGGAAGAGAAAACGAATCCCAATCGGTAAGTAAGAAATCTGCAACGCGAAACTATTCAAGTTGGTATCGATGGTAATGGGTTAATTTCCAACGGTTGGGAAAGCTCCTCGTCACTGTCGATAAAAAGGTTTGTGAAGATTGTGTTCGTTTATTAGTAACGCGAAAGAAGGTAGGAGGAAGCAAGGGAAGAGAAAGTTTTGAACACCTTGTCACATTTATATTGTCGGATCGAGAGCTCTGAATGACACGATGGTAGGAATAGACGAGACGGTTGCGTTATTTGCGCAGTACAAAGTATGTATGTATCACCAATACTTTGTTCATGCCGCTGAATCTCTATTTTCCTATTTTTATTTGCCAGTTAAGGGAAATACGTATACGTGATTGGAACAGTGAAATAGGAATTGCTTCTGTGTCGTTAATCGTCTGTTCATGCACTGCTGTATGGTCGCAGGAACATTGTTTTAATAAATGAACGGAGAAGAAAAAAACAAGAAATATAAAAAAGAGAGAAGGAAAAAAAAGAAAAAAGAGAGAAACAGTAAAAAAGAGGTAAGATATAAGTAGTTGATCATTGCTCAAATTACACAAATAATTGTCATTCTTACCTGAAGTTCTGCTTGCGAAACGTCGATCTCTCCTCTGTAGACAAATTCTATGATGAATTTGAGATCATTGAAGCATACATCTTGGGGCATAATGATTGTCGGATGTTTGCAGGGGTTTGAAAGTAGGAGCTTTTGAAAGTAGGAACTACACGCCGATAGTACCACCTGCGCAAACAGAAGGAGCTGTATCGAACGATCAATAAGGTAGGTAGAAGAAAATCCTTGTATCGACCTGGAGCCATCGTGAAGTGAAACGACACGATGCAACGCATCGCGCGATACATGCACGCGATACGTGTATCGATACAAGAGAGAAAGAGAGAGAGAGAGAGAGAATCGATATAGGAATTATTTACTAGATGAATCTGTTTCGAATTAGTTCACTATCGCTTGCGATAGTTATTCATTTACCTTGTGTGCCTTTAAGGAAGCTTCGTTGCATGCTAGAGTAACATCGACGAAAGCTTCTGTCTGGAGTAGTTGATGGAAAACGGATGTCATATTCGATTGATAGTTATTCCAGCGCAGGCAGTAGTGCTGCCCGGCCATGCCGCCGCTGTAACAGAAACAGCAAGGAAACGGTTACTTTTTCAGCGATTACGAGATTAAGAAACACGGTCGTTGCCAATCGTGGATCGGTTTCGTTCGTTCGGTCGTTTTATCGTAAAAGTCATAGCACGAGCTGCACATTGCAACGATGCCCTTCTTCCTTCTTTCCTTCAAATCGATCCGTAAAAGAGGACAGTACCTGTAGTGCACGCCCCAATAACGATCCGTCTCCATGAAATATTCGTTCTCCTTACCAGCACGGTATCGGCGGCGCGGAGACCGTTCGGTTGAGATCGTATTTGCGGTGACTGAGGAAATAAAGAGAGGGCGGGAAACCGGTAGCAAGAAAATAAGAAAAATAGACGTAGGTCGGTAAGAGGATCGGGGGCTGGAACGAATCGATCGCGAACGGTCGAAGGGAACGAGCCAAGAGAAATAAAAATCGATCGGAGAAAGAAGAGGCCAACTGTTGGTAACAGTAACGGGCAGTGCACAAACAGTCCCTCTCCTCGCGGCAGAACGAAGTGGAAAAACACTTTCGCGATTTGGCTAACGTCGACAACGTGTGAACAACGAAAACGAGAATCACGGATCGACGTGGCTCAGGCATTGACGTGGAGGAGCATTGACGAATAACGAACATCCATAGCGACGAACGATGAACGACACCGAAGATTCCGTCGCGGGTTCGTGATAACGACGGCAACTGTGTTTCGACCGTGTTCAACCTCCGAGAGAAGGAAGAAACAACAACAAGTAGAAACCGGGAAGAAAACTGGAGAAATACGCGGTCGAAGTATTACAGAGGAAATAACATGTATCGATACGAATACGCGACACTACGAAAGCGACGAAGAAGGTCGGGCGTTGGTCTGTCTCGTAACATTCACCTGTTCCGTGGACCGTGCTTTATCTGCTTCTATCTATGTGACTCTTTATACGGACCATTCCACGTTATCTATCCGTAGGAACACGGACTTTTATCAGTTGCTTAGACGTGCGCCGATAACGCGAGAACTTTAAGCTCTCCACTCATTTTGTGCCTCCTTTCATATCCCCTTCCCCCCCCCCCCTCCCTTTGATTCTCCGTTCACCGATTTCTCTTTGCACGTTGGTTTGTCCACAGTTCGCGCGTTGATATTGCATAGAAACCACGCCGCTCGACTTACCTCGGCCACGCCAAATCGCTTCAATTCGCAATAACAATAATTTCGAGCGTATTCTGCGATTTTTCGTAGATAGAATTTAGAAGGATGTTAGTGATTACTTACAAGTTACGGGTCACGAATGTTTTAATCTCTTTTCACGGAGAGCATAGGTAGAAGTAGTTGATGTAGCTGATCCGTTCTTTTTTCTTCAGTCACTTTCAACTGTTAACAACATCTATTTTCTAAACGAACGTTTATATTCTTATTATATGCTGCCCAATGAACTCATCCGTACACGACACGATATTGTCATGTAGACATGCGTAATGTTCGAATATGAACCGATAATCTACGATAAGGCATCAATTGTAATTGGAAGTTATATCCATCGCTTTTTTCGATTACGAACAGTGGTAAACGATCGCGTGACCTTTGGATAGTCATCTCAATATCGACTTAATATACTTTAAAGAAATTTATAAAACTATCGTCCCATTATAATTTCGGGAGTCAACACATTCGGAAAGCGTGATATGATCAAGCGCAGAAATAGACGAAGAAAAGAGGGAAAGAAAAGTAAAGAGAGAAGGAAAGAAAGAACGAACGAGATTAAAGTGACCGAACGAATTAAGAGAAAACCGGATGTAATGCGAGTCGAAGAAACGGAGTGAGACCGCGCGCGCGCCTCTGTACCTCGCCTCGTTCGGAAAGCGTGGTACGCTGTGTCGTTGATATGTCTGAACGCTTGCCGATACGATGGTTTGGCGCTTAAAATAAGAAGTGGGGATAAGATTGAGATCGATCGCAACCACTTGCAGCCGATCAAATCGATCAATACGCTTTCTCGTCGGTCAATTTTTCGTGTACGCCTTTATTACAACGTAGACAATGCATAAATATTTATCATATACCACGATACCTTTATACAGCCTCTTGTGGACTGTAGCTAATTTGTGTCCCTATTTTACTAGTAGGTAATTGAAGTGTTTTTATTCCTGGTAAATTATTAGTTATTGAATCGCGGATCGCCGTTTGTGATTTACGGTGGATGTGAGGTAAAAAAATGGTAGGAGAAGAGAGCAGGTAGTTTCGTCAATGCAATCGTTTCACGTAAATGTGACCGTGAAAGGAGTAACGAGGGTAAAGAGAAGCTAAGCTACTCGAGCGGGATACGGTACGGTAAAGAGCGCGCGCGTTACTCGCGGAAAAGTATAGTAAAGACACGGTGGTAGAAAGAAGAGGCATAGTGTTAGAGCACAATAGCGTTCACTTACACAATCGATGTATTCGTGGCACTAGCAACAACGAAAACAGCAACACCAGCCACGTTCACGGACGTAAACAAAATTTCACGGAGAACGGATGATCGAATCTTATTTAGCGATTGCTAAAATCAACAATAAATTGTAAATATATATATATGGAATCGACGGAACGTTCATCCCTCGTACGGTCGCGTTTTCTTTCGCGGTCTCGAAGAAGGACACTGCGTTGGTTTCTCCCTTTCAGAGAATCCTCCCTTCCATCTTCCCTTCCACGATTCATCTCAATTTTTCTTCGAGCTTTTTGTGTCCAATTTCACCTCGCCTCCCTCGGATCCCATCCTCTTTCTTTTTCCCCGTCTGTCTCTCTGCCATTCGTGAAGTAGACGAGCGCGTGCTCCCCTCCCTCTTCTTCTACCCTCGTATCGTTCTCATTCCATCTCCTTCTTTTCTTTTCTCTGGCCCTCCTTGTCCCTCGATCGTTTCATCGTTTCTTCCTCGACCCTCCTCGTCTCTCGTTCCCTCTTTCTCCGAACGTTGGCTCCATTTACTCGTTCCCTGGTTCCCTCCCCACGAGGCGAAGACGCTATTTTCTCGTGGCCCCTTTTCTTCCACGGTCTCCGCCACCCTTCTCTCTTTTTCTCCTCTCCTCTACTCTCCTCTCTGCACAACTCTCCTATCCTATCCTCTCTTCCGCTCTCTCTCTCTCCATCGCGCGGGCACTCCGTTTTCTCGGTTCGCTCGATGGGAAGCTTTCTACCCTCTCTCTTTCTCCTCTCTTCCTCTCCTTATACTACACGCGGTGTTTCCTTTTCCTCCTAGTCGCTGCGCGTTTTACGTTTTTCCAACGTTATCGACGTTCTTCCTCGGCTCTTCTCGGACTTTTTCCTTTCGTCGTACCATCGTACCATCGTACCGTCGTCCATACCGTCATTCTCGAGACAACCAACCAGCTCTTTCTCCGGGAAAACGTAAGCGGAAACGGCTTCTCCCCTCCTGCTTAGTCTTCCAGTCAGAACCGCGTTTCTAAAGGGAACACTCTGAAATCTTCCAGAACAGTTTTCTTCGCTTCACTTCCATATTCTCATCTCTCATCTTTCTTTCTCTATCGAAAAGGCGCGGCCGATAAAACGCGTCACTAATAAAATTTTTGTTCCCACTGTCGAATTATGCGCACCATCGTCATTGCCTTTCCCTTGTTCCTTGTTCCTTCTTCTCTTCTTCCCTAGGTATAGCATAATTTTCAAAATTTGTTTCGTTATCGCCATTCATTGCTTAAAATACCGTCGTTTCTAGTTATCGATGTGGTTCGTTCGATCCTTATTCTTTTGTGTTTCTGAAGAATTCAATAAACACTCTTTAGAGATTCTTTTATATATATTTTTCATATTCGGAATGATTGACGTCAAAGTGTTGTGATATTTGCAAACGATGTACTCTACAGATAATACAGATTATAATCCATGAGAATCGGCAAATGCACGATTTCTACTGGTCGCTGGAAATATCGAATACCTAGATGATAAAAGGTCGTTAATAAAGATTGATTATTTCATTAGTATTCTGCATATATTGCCATTACTTTCGTGATCTTGATTTGCGAGAATAGAACGTGCTGAAGTAAAAAGGAGAAAAGAGGTTGCGCGCGCGCGCGCGCGCGCGTATGTGTGTGTGTGTGTGTGTGTGAGAGAGAGAGAGAGAGAGAAAGGGAAGGAGAAAGAATGAAGAAGAGGCAAAAAGAGAATTAATATACGAATGAAGAGAATAACGAGCAGTGGTCAACGAGTCGAAGCAGTCCTAATTTCCGTCCTGTCTGTACCGTAAGGCATAACAGTACCGCATTCCAAATGCCCTTCGTTTCTTCGTTTCTCTCCGTTCACCTTTCCGAGAGAACCGAGCTCTCTCGGCCTCTCACCTGTTCCCCTTCGCCCTACCACTTGAAAGAGCAGTCGTATGTAAGTGCTGGCTACGTTGTCTCCGTTCTTCCTACCACCTTCACATCCCCGCCATTATTCTTCGACGCCGTTTTCGAAGAAAAGGAAAGGAGAGAGGAGGAAGAACGAGCCACGAGACATGGAGAGAGAAGAGAGACCCGGAAACGCCATTTCACTGGAATCGAATGAGAGCAGAAGAATTGACACGTGCAAGAGAGATTTGCAAGAAAGAAGAAAAGAAAAATGCTAGAGTTGTTTTCGATTGCCTGTATCGTTATTTTGTAATATCTACGAAGAGATATCTCTTCGACGAAAACAGCATGGAAATTTTGTACATTAAACGAATTACGCATCGCTTTTGGTTATAAAATTTTTCATTAGAAACCGTTTTTTAAAAAAGGAGCTTTGCACACAACCTGGTTCTTTGTTTTACTCGCACTTGTTCCTATGTATCAATATATCTTCTCTTTTTATTTTGTACTTATAGAACAAGGATAAACGAGGGTTAGAAACCACCCCCGACGTCCACGTAATCGGGGTTGCGTCCCTTCGAAGGGTGCAACGTAAGAGGGTGACGTGGACTTGTCCAAGGTCGCACGTGGCTTGCCTAGAGGGATCTCGTCTCCCTAACAACGAGGGTGAACAACTTTTTGTTATTTATTCGATTCTACGACTATTGAACAACTATTCGCGTTATGAAAAAGATTTTTTTTTCTATATGGTTTCATTTGTTGTCTGCACTTTTGGTACTTGAGTCTAAAATTTCGAATTTACATTTGTAAAAAACGTGACTGCTGGCACATTGTTTTCAGTATTGTCCTTCTCTCCTTCTCTCTTTCTTACTCCCTGTTTGTCTGTTACATGACAATTATCAATAGCAAAGGAATCTGGTAAAGTTTCAAGGAAAGAGAAAGGAGCAACGAGGATGCGCAGGAGTAGTCGGCTGAACGGAAGCAACGAAGAAGAAGGGAGTTGGAGAAAGGGTGAAGAGAGGGTGGATAAGAGAGTCTCTTTGTGTGTTCGTGTACAGCAGAGGGATGAAAGCGGAGGATGAAAAAGCCGGGGGACAGATGGCTCTTTCAGACAATGAGAAACTCCGGAGATAAGCGGAACGCGAGCGAGAATATAAGGAGAGATAGAGAAAGAGAAAGAGCAGCAGGGAAAAGATTTGCAAGAAAAAGAAGGAGAAGAGACAAAACTGCTTTTTTGAGACAGCAATGGGACATAAGCAAAGGGACATAATGAACGATGAGGTAGGAAAGTGCGAGAACGGGAGACGAAAAAAGAATGAAAAAAGAAGGAGAAACGGAGAATACAACTTATAATAAGTCAGATACAAAATCAACTGTGTAAACGAGATTAATGATCAAACGATACGATATTTTTTAGATACACATATGTGCCAGATATTTAAATTATTTTGAAATGGAACAGAAAGTTTATGACGTGATTCTGCATATAGAGGATGTGATTGTATATATACTTACATAGGATAATTTTTAATTTATCTTTTCAGGTTTTGTGATTCAGTAGATTTAAAGTTATCGATACGCAAATAACAACAACAATAATATTTTCGTTCACATGAAGACAACTCTTTCTTATTTTTTACTCTTACTAAAATTGAAATAACAATTACTACATTACATTAAAGAGACATTAGCTATGAATCTCATTAAAAGAAAATTTAATATCTGAATACTTATCTGTATATTCTTTTTCCTCTCTTTTCCTTCTTTCATTATCTTAACTTTTTTTTTTGTTCTGTTTTCTCTTTTGGTCTGATATTTATGGAAGGATATGAAACGAAGAACATATAGTAGGAAGAGAAAGGCAAGAGGGTTGCCAGCGGAAAAAATCAGTTTCGAGGAGTAGGGTAAGAGGGGACGAAGGAGAAAACAGCGACGACGTTGACGACGACAGTGGCGGTAGCGGTGACGGTGGTAGCGAAGAACGAGCAAGCGAAGGAGATTGTAGAGGAGAAAGAAAAAGAGGAGAAGTGGAGGTGGAAGTGGAGATAGAGCTAGAGGTGGTAGTGACGAGGAAGGTTATCGAGGGAGGGGAATACAAAGAGGCGGAGAGGAAAAGGAAAAGATGGGTAGAGGCAAATCGAGATGTAGGAAAGAAAGAAGAAAGAGGTTAGGGTAGTAGACAGAATACTTCATGGGAAGCCAGAGAGTGAAGAAGAAAACTGGTAAAAGACGAATGAAGCAAGAGAAATTTTTTGTCTTGTCATCTCTTTCTATCTGCTTTCCCTTCTCCATCTTTCTGTATTTTTCTCTTTCCTGATACAATAAAGATATTTGCTATGTATCAGAAAGAGAAGGAATATGAAGCAGAGGGAAAAGAAAATGAAGAGAGAAGGAGGGGGAGAAAAAGAAAAAGAAGAAACAGAAGAAGAAGAAGATGAAGAATGAGAAACAAAAATAGGCATCGAATGAAAAGAATATTCAAGTTTGTTCGGTTTTTCCCTGTGAATCTGGCTATATAAAGAACCGAAGAAGAGTAAAGCAGCGGCACGAAAGGAAAAGAGAGACTGAAGGAAAAAGAGAGAAAAAAGGGGAGAGAGCTCTTCGAGAGAATGGCAAGCCCAAAACGAGGACAAAGAGAAAATGACAAAGGCGAGAGGGGCGTTCGATTCGATTGGAAAGGCAGAGGGGCCTCTTTCCTTTTACCAGCGTTTTCTCCGTATTATGCTCCGTACTTTCCGTTGTTCCTATGCGCGCGCGAACAGCGAGGCACATAAACGCATACAAGCCTATATGTATATATGTATTCGCCTATATCTGTATGTGTATGTATAGTATACTTTATTTGGAGAAACATACATTCACCTGAGTTCTCTCTTTTTTTGTTTCTTTGCATCCGTCATCTTTTATTATTTTTGTTTCTATCTGTTATAACTATAACTATAACTATATATACGTATATATGTATATCCGTCCCTATGTTCTTAACACATGTACACAACTTTTTCCGTTCGTTTTTCTGTTCCCCCTCTCTTTTACTATCTCAATTACTATACGAGGTTTCATGTTATGTGGCTCTATGCTTTTGCGGTGAGAGGGCAGCTTTATACGTGGGTGAACGGGAAAATGTCTTTTGAAACCTTTCTAGGTCGCTCTCAATCGCCCCACTGTCAGTCATATACACGCGATTCCGCTTGAGGCTCTTGAGAAAATAGTTGATCTCATCGTAGTTTTCTTTTAGAGATAGCACAAGTCGAAATTATACCTGTTATAGTTTTTTTTTTTTTCTCTTTCACTTCAATCCTTTGTTGAAAAACTTTTTGTCATCATGAATATACGAATTAGAATACTAAATAAACTTTGAACAGAAGTTTAAATAAATGAATATATTAATATTATCTCTGTAGTAGTCCTTCGGAACTCAAGTCATCGTTCTAAGAAAGAAAGAAAAGGAGGAAGAGTATGTATGTATGTATAAAAAGAAGAGAAAAAAGGAGAAGTAGACAAAGAGAGAGACTAGCAAGAGACTAGCAAATGAAAACATGGAAGAGATTGAGAAGCGACATCGAGAAGAAGAAATAGATGAGAAGAGAAAAGAAAATATACGCAGTTCTCCCAACGGATACGAACGCAAGGCCGAGAGAAGGAACAGTAAAATTGTGGAGAATGTGTACGCGCCATCAGGGTGGCCTAGATTCAGTCAAGACCTGCTTTCTAGGCAGCATTTCTCTTTATCATCGGTACTGCTGGTACAATGTATGGTGTATGGGTAAATCGTTGCTTGCTGTGCGGAGAAAATCTTAGTATATTTTATTAACGATTATACGTACTTATTAATGATTTTCGCGACCGATGCAATAAATAACTCTTACTCGTTTAAATGCGTACAATTACAAATTATGACTTATTACGGTATATCCTTTTTGCTCGTTTTCAGAATTTCTTTTCTTTTTTTTCTTTTCTCTATCTTTATCGTTGTCTATTTTGATGTATCGAAAACATTCAGTGAAAAAGTTTTTGAATTTGTTTGTTTTTAGTATTCTCATTTTGAAAGAACATATGATACAATTTTGCAAAATCAATTGTACTGTTGTTATAAAATATTATTATTATAAAAATTTTACGTGTCAATTACTATTGTTTCAAACTCATAGAATAACACATCGCAAATAATAACTGTTACATATTGAGTCTAATAATTACAAAAAATATACTAATATTTTTTGCAAAATAAATTAAAAACCGATAAAATGAAGCAGAGAAAGACAGTTTGTACGTGAAAAAGATTTGAAAAAAATAATTATTGTTGTACGATATACATTTTATAAGTAATTTTGCACCAAGACAAGACACTAGTTGTGTTTTCCTTCGTATATGGCTATAGACTACGCGCAAACATTAAATAAGTGTTTCCTGCGCATACGTAATCGTTGATTATTGGACAGTTATCGTGCACGTGACCTACCGTAATCGGCGACAGCGATTCGAACGTGCACGCGGCAACTGTTCCAAATCCTCATGGAGAGAAGCCACGAGGCGCGCATGGAGGAACGTGTAATTCGTCTTTCCGAATGCGACAGGTTGTTAAACGTCGTGGATTATTGTCACGCACACCTACGCACAACGAATTGACCAGTTGTACGGGACTATGGACGAAGCGAACGAAAGTCAAAACAATACACACCAGCGCGCGTAAATGCGATGCAGAATGTCGTTTGAGAAAGATCGACAGGATCTTCATATCCAGTTTCCTATAGCGATTACACAGATTCATTGACAGAGCCAATATGTTTCTCCATTCATGAATAATGTGATGTTACGTTAGAATAACAACAAGTAGCAACGCGAAACTAGCATTTGTTCTTAAACAAAAGGAATGATTATGATGCGACCGTGTAATGTATTAGATATCAATGAAACGAATAAACACGAAATGAATAAAAGGGAATTAAACATTACACTTACCTTACCATGACCTGGCCTACGAAGAATATCACCACTGGAACTAAACTTTAGCCAATATTTGGCAACTCCGTGCCAAGGTCCGCAGAAGACACTCACTTTTGCTATAGTTATGACACTTGATACAGAGATGTCTTCGTACTTCGCGAAGAAATATGTCTTTTGTGAAGGAAAACGCGTGTTCACGCGATGACACACGGACAATTGTCAGTCGTCACGTAAAGCACGTACCGCGCTGACGACTGGCAGTTGTCACTTTCCGTTTGCCCGTGAAAACGTCGCGGCACGAAGTGGCGTAACGAATCACAGAGAGAGATGGAAAAAGAGAAAGACATAAATGCACACTAGGGGGCACCGTGATGGCGGCGGACGACCCGTGTTCCGTTGCGGACGGTGGCGCAAAGCGATTAAGCGATTTTGTTGTGGACCCCGATTCTTCCCTTCGTCAGCTCACTCTTCACGGCTTTCCACTTCTCCCGCGTCGCCTTTCGCCTCTCCCGCCGGCTGCGCTACGCTGTAAACGCGCCCCTGAACGGAAATCTGCCTTCCTCCCCACTACATACACGCAAACCCCTTCCACCACCACGAATTGCTATGATGTTCAACCGGCAAAAATCAGGATTGTATCAACTTTCTTCCCTACAACTTCTCGATTTCTTTATTCAAAATAATTAATAAACTGATTTGGAGATCGTTTGTCAGACCAAAAATGTTAATCGTTGCGACAAATTACAATGCGTATTATATATTGTGTCGTTGAAAACAATTGATACAGATGCAACTTTCAATTGTACGTTATATTATAACAAGAGTATGCTGTTTTTACGCGTTTATATTTGATATGCATATAAAATTTTGCTATATAGCGCAAATTTACAAATTGATTCTTTTATAAAGAAGACTAACAATTATTTAGTCAATCTTTTTTGTTTATATTTATCTTCTGTTGTGCGAAAGTCGCTAGGTTCAAAGAGTCTTTCGACGATCCTGTGTTAACTGGCCGTTCTCTTTACCCCACTATTCGTATCTCGATGCGCACAACGTCAAGTTTAATTTTCTGCGCCGCGTCTCCCCACAAGAAGCACACTGTTTCCGAGCATCCCGGCTGTCCCTTTGCAGAGCAGGTCGATCGTTAACGCGTAGCAGTACGGCCATTGTGTAAAAAGAAGCCACGGCGTTCGGATAGTGTACGCTGAGGACGAGACGTGTAGTTTTTTCCAAGTTTTCCTCTTGTGATATTTAGATTGTGCCAATATAGGTGAGTAATTCATGCACATTTGTTTATTTATGTTTTAAATATCTCATTTCGAGTAGTTCTATTATCGTTATAATAAATTGAGAAGAAAAATCAGGTCGCCTTACCAATAAGTATTCGTCACACATACATACGCGATCTCGTAGTAAGTGTAAGTGTATAGTGCTTGAAATATTATGGATAAAAATTTTTAATTGAAATTTAGATGAAATATTTGGTAATTTAAATACAGTTATTTTCATCTTTAAATATTTTCGAACATTTTTCGCCATCTTGTTTCGGTTAAGTTTGTAAAGTCGGCCATTACGTTACGCGTGCTAGGTTGCGGTCCAGGGCCGGATGACGTACAAAATATTATAGGCATTTTTATCATTAAGTAATGAATTTTCATTATAGACATATGTGTAATAGTAAATAAATTCTTATACATTTCATTATAGACATATGTGTAATAGTAAATAAATTCTTATACATGAACATATAAAAAAATGCCCTAATTCAAAGATGAATTTTATCGATCAGTCATTTATGGACGACATATTTCTTATTGCCTTACATTAAATGTTACAATCAACACATATTACATATAAATTGTGTAATATGGGTTTAGAAAATATGCATAATTTTACATGTGCCGTTTTTTTATGTAAAACAATTTTTTTGCATTTTATTTTATCAGATGTTGTGTTTTAATTAAGTCTTTTTTAAATGTCAACACGTCAGAAAATGTCAAAATAAAATTGTAACCTATAATATTTTCCTTTAGCCATTTTACTGTTGTGTCAAAAATTTTCTGAAATCTTTCTGTAAATTATTAAGTGAAAATGAAGAAGTACGTGTTTTGTTGGTTAGCGTCCTAGTTGTAATTTTCAATCACGACAAAAATCATGAAAGGGTTTAAGAGTAGAGCGCATGCTCGTTTCTTTCACGTTTTTCCTTTACTGGTTCCTTCTTCCGGAGAAGCCTGCGCTCTCTGACGGTCGGCGTAGAGGCAACTGAGAGTAGACATTCGGCTACGCCATTGTTGAAAAAGGCAGCGCTCGAGGCGCACGCCAAGCTCGAACGCTTACGCAGTTTTTTTTCACTTATCACCCATCCCGTTGCTGTGATATTAGATTGTTTTATATCCCGTATTAGGTGAGTGTTACAAGTAGTTCATTGCAATATTTTCGACTTCCGTGAAACTTAAGAGAATTTTGGGAAAATCATATAGTGGGGTGACATGGCGCGGGCGGATCCTCTGTATCTAAGAAAACAGTATTTTTCTTAAATATTGTTCTGAATAAATTTCTCAGTGAAGTGTTTGCGATTTTGATATTTTCGTCCAGACGATACTTCAACGAGAAATTTTAATAACGAAGATCGATTGTAAATTTTCTTTTTCTTTATGAACTTTCCTTTTAACGCCATTTTGTCCGGGCGCGACCTCGTGGGCGGCCATATTGCGATCCATGTCTCCTCTCCGTAGTTTCTGAAGGCGATATGAGGAAAGTGCATCATTCTTTTTTTTTTCCCAATTGAAAGACTGACGACTGAAAAAAATTATCTGTCGCTAACTTGTTTTTGCTTCGCACACGTTGCTCGGCGCCATCTGACGTAACATTCAATGCGAGATAACAATATAAATAGATTATGCAATCAGTTGTAAGCCGTGGTGAATGCACTTCGCTTCATTTTGTATTAATCTTCGTACATAAATATATACTTGCATTATGGTTACCCCCTCCATTAGGAGACTTACGCGTTGCGCATGTGGAGAGAGTAATCGATTTTCCATTTTATTGCGCGTCAGTGATGTAAATATCCGTGATATAAATTGTGTTAGTCTCTTCGAGATATAAATTTCAATATGACTTAGTGGTCGTATTAAATCTTGTTTTAAGTGAGCTTACATATTGATATAGTATGCAATTTTGTTATATAATTGTATGATATTTGAGGACAAAAAATTGCAAACTTGCATTTCTTGAAAAATGTATTAGTAATTTTATATTAGGAATAATACATATTTTTTCAAGTCATATTCTAATATAGTATCTTTGTATAAACAGTTCCTTATATCAAAATGATTTACCACCAGTTATTTTCAATGTAACTGGTCTGATATGCAGTCTCGAAATTTGATATCGTTAGGGTACTGGATATCCAGCAGACGTCCCTGAATTCCAGGGGCCTCGAACTAGTGCGCAAGTTAAATGCGCAGGTCGGGCGCAGCTGCGCATGCGTAGTGCTTGCGCGTCCTCCTGCATCATCCCCACCAAATCGTCCATTACCGTTATGAGGACACGCACAAAGGAAAAGGCCAGAACACCAATTCGACCGACGCGCTTGCAACGTACGGCCATTTTGGAAGCTCTGCTGCTTCCTTGCGGAGCTTTCATCGCGATTACACATATCAATCGGAATAATAGACGTTAATTATTGATCTTGCCTTTTATTTCTAAATCATTGGCCTCAATGTTCGTGTTAGTTGGACATAATATAAATAGATAGCATTTAAGCACGGTCGATTATCATCAACGTTAAACGGATTATCATTTTCCGGAATATTTTTTTGCTTGTTCAGTAACGAGGGAACGAAGCCAGAAAAAATGGAAGACGACCAGCAGTTCTGCCTTAGGTGGAATAATCATCAGAGTACATTAATCCAGAACTTCGACACGCTTCTCGAAAGCGGGACGCTTGTTGACTGCACGCTCGCGGCAGAGGGGAAGTACTTGAAAGCCCATAAGGTAGTTCTATCTGCGTGCAGTCCTTATTTTGAGGTGAGTGTATTTTTTAATGTTTCATTATCTTTATCCTGTTATAGTTTTTATTTAATATGTTTAATATTATTAGTATTTCAATTATTGTTGTTATGATTATTGTTTTTATTTTGTTTATTACATATTACATGTAGCAATTGTACTTGTTTAAGCCGTGCTAAATTTCGATTTAAAATTATTTAATGGTTTCAAATTTCTGCAACATTGAAAAGATTAAAACATCACTCCTGTTAATTCTCATATTTAAAATATAACTATATTTTAGTAATAAATAAAAACGAAGTTCAAATTAAATGTTTGAATTTCTTTTTTATTATAGAGATTAGATTTGAAATTTAAGTTTCTTTTTTTTTGATACTGCTAAAATCATAAATTGTAAAAAAAATTTGAAGTTCAAACTAAAAAGGAGGAACCTCAAATTGAAACAAAATGGCTGCTCTTGTTGAATGTTGCCTGGGCAGAAGCCAGAGAGGCAGGGGAACTGAAAGCCCAAACCCCCTCCTGGTTCCTCCTGGTAATCAATACAGAGAAAGCAAGATGGCTGATTTCCAGGGCACTTGCCCTGGGATTTTACCCTGATATGGGTGGAGGGGTGTATAAAGAAGCAATATATCTTTGAATACGAAATTAAGAAATTGAATTCTATTGATTAATATTATTTGAGTTTTCTGTATTTATTCTAAATGTCAATTTGCTAATGTGGCATTTGCATATTCTTTTATTATTAGTATTTATTAATATTAAGTTATTTAAATCGCGATATTTATTAATCGATGCAAATCAGAAAGTTTATAGAAATATTTTTGTTATAGGGGCTCCTCAGTGAACATTATGACAAGCATCCTGTCTTTATACTCAAAGATGTTAAGTTTAAAGAATTGAAAGCAATGATGGACTATATGTACAGGGGAGAAGTAAATATCTCTCAAGACCAATTGGCAGCACTACTTAAAGCTGCTGAGTCTCTGCAAATTAAAGGTCTATCAGAAAGTAAAACAAGTGGTAGTAGTAAGACGGACTCTAGGCAACAAAAAGTCGTTCCGCAAACAACATCACAGCCTGACATTCCAATTTCGTCTTCCGGTCTTACAATAGAAAAGAACAAAGTTCCTAGGCAGGGTATATCACAAGGTTCCGTAGGGGACCTGCCTGAAGACTCAGCCAGTCCCCAAATCCCTAAGGGTCTCTCCTCGAGGTAAGAAGAACGTTGGAATTTTGAAATTTTCGTTTGTTGGAAATACAAAATTATTATTCTCGTTATTTTTTTATTTTTTTTTTATATATACAGGGAAGGTTCTCAAAGTCCCACCTCGAGAAAAAGAAAAAGATTTAGACGAAAAAGTATAGGTGATGACAATTCTGTAGAAAATCATGAAGCGTCGAATTCAAGCGATATGCCTCAACAAATGGGCGTTCCTGCGCTTGGAATTACACCCGTGGCTGATGAAAAAACACATGCAGACCCTACAGATTCTATTGGGAGGTCAGCCTTAATGACGCAGTTGACGAAACCTGCTGATGAAATGTTGCAGGTAAGCATTTAACCCAAGGAAATTCAACATTGAAATGTTATTATATGATTATTATTAATTGTTTACCAACGTATAATGGAAACTGTTGTAATAACGCTGTTTCTTTCGCGCGTTGGTAGAGCAAACGAAATCGTATTTTGTCCTACTATTTGATGTTACATGAATATTCTTATAGAGTGGAAACGATGCGATACACGATTCTAATAATTCACATGACATTTTATTGGTTTTTACAACATTTAAATAAATAAATGATTAAAAAAAGCTGTTTTTTTATAAAGTTGTTTTTCTTGTCGTAGTTGCCGTTAGAAAAACCTGAGCCAAATGATAATCTCATCGAGCCAAAGTCTGAATATCTGGAAGATCCAGAAGAAAGTGTCGAAGATCTAACGCTGGATGACGATATGAATGATCTGAACGAGATGGAACAGGATAACAATAGAGCTGGCCCGTCCCACGACCCCTCCCAACATCCTGGTAAGTTGAACGGATGTAATATTTTTATACTTTCCTTTTGATTTTCTTTTGTTATGTAGTAGCGAAATACAGGGTATTTTCACGAATTTACGCGATATGCGAGTCGATTTCAAATTATGTTCATACGTTCCGAATTGTCGATTGTGTCGTTCAGATATTCCTAAATAATTTCATACGCGATGAGTTCCCCACACGAAATTAATACCACGTTATGCAGATGATATGCATCTGTATAGTTCAGTGATAAAACTTCGATTCAAAGAAACTTTGAATCGAAGCATAGATTTCTATCTGAATAAAATAAACCTGATAAAAGGATAGGATATAATATGTATTTGTATCAAGTTAATGCGGGTTTATCGAATTTAAAATGTGAAATTATAATAGAGGAAAGGACTCGTTCATTAGTGACTTTTAAACCTTACTGACTCGAACGTTGCGTTTTTTATTTGTTAAATGTTAAACGGGTCGTGTAATGATCGGCCGACACTAGCTTGGGTTTCCTCGTTGCAGGTGGGGGGGCGGGAGCGCGGTCTCGGTCGAGAGGGAATTTGATGGGTGGTGATGGCGGTGCCCTTTGGGCGTCCCATTTCCTCGAATGTAAAAAAGGGCCGAACATGAGGCGGCCACGCCCAGACGTTGACGTAGGCGCGTTGCTTAAATCGCTGGAAAAAAAACAGGGCAGAAAGTATAGTTTAGACTCGGTTAAAATGTCCCTGGATGCAATATTACAGCAGGGGGTTAGCACCACTCAGGCTTCAGAGATGTATGGCATTAATCGCTCAACCCTACAATTCTATTTGAAAAAGTTGAACGTCGTCAGAAGGAGATGGAGACAACAACCTAGTAACCTGATCCAGCCTAGACAACCCTAGTGTGGTGTATGCTTTTATATATATAGTTCATGTAATGATGATTATAATACGCCATTGGTCGATAGAGGAACAGTTTGTTCGATTCTACTCTGCTCTGTTTCTTTATATTTTTATTTTCTGTCTTTTTTATATATGTGTATATATTTATTATATTGTTTCATTACGACTGTAACATTACGTTGCACAAATCGTAAATAATTTTTTTTGTATATTTTTTATCGAATACACATATACGTGTTTTATTGCAAATTTTTATACACATACTTACATATATGAAGGAGAGAGTAAGAGAGAAAGAGAGAGAGAGAGACCGAGCGAGCGAGCAAGCGAGCTTATACATATCGTAGATTTTTCAGAATAAGACAAATATGTGTGAAAACCGTATATGTTGTATATCGTGTGATATGTTTAATATTTTATTCATGATTCACTCTCGATTTTCGAAAGATATCGTATATCGAAAGAATTACATGTTAGGTATACGTATTAATATTTGCACATTTGAGCCTAATTTATGTATGAGTTTATAATTTTCTTTTTCTCTTCTTTTTTATCGGCATCTGTAAATAGTTTTCAAAAATCAAATCTTGTTATGAGGATAACGAAAGTATTGATATTGCTCGTTAATTGTTCATTTTATAGCTGTTATCTTTTTATGTTTATATGTTTATAGCTTTGTTATCTTTGTTATAGATTAGTGATTCAAGTTTATACTAAATCATCATTATCATGTGAGCATAAAAACGAGAAAAAAAATGTTAAATTGTGAAATAGGTTGGAAACGATCAGTATTACTTTATTCTAAGTGTTATTATCGTAGTTGTTTAATTAGGGAAGATATATTTGAAATATATCAAGAATTCGACGTACATTTTCGTATGTATGCATGTATGTGTGTGCACAATGACAGTAAAATGCGATTAATAAAAATGTAAGATGTTATTTACTGAACATTATTCTCGTGAAAATTCCGGGAAACTGGGGTGTTCAGTTAAGGTGTGTTGTTACTTTATAATATACGCGATACTGCCGAGTATACTTATTCTGTAAAAGGATATGTATGATTTGTGATATCATTGATACCCTGTATTTCACTACTTCGAACAATTCAAGAATCTGAAAAATTTTCATTGTTCTCGTTTTAATATGAGAAAAAGCTAAAAATAATAAAGTATTATCCTTTGTTCCTAGAATTTTGTTAATTTTTTTAGTGTCAAATGCACAATCCATAGTTATACAGTTTACACTATTTTTCTCCATATTTAATTTTATATCTCATTTTACGTATAAAAATTATTTGACATCTACTAATCACATAAAAGGGAAAGATTTTGAGTATGGTTATTTGTTTCGTTAGCAGGTATAGGTGCGTGGCACGTTACCGGCGATCGGAGTAATGCGGGAGGAGTTGTGGGCTCGGTGGCAGGAGCTCCAGGAACGACAGATGAAGTCTTCCTTGCAGCCCAGGAGGCCGCCCAGGCCCACCGCGACTCTCAAGGTAGGCTCATCCATATCATTTTTAATTAGATCCTGTTCGCTGTAACAATAGGCACTCGTATTTGGCGCAACTATCTCTTATTTACGTTTGAATATTGAATGCAAAATGAAAGCAGCTGAATATATTCAAGTTGGTATATAAAATCAATTGGGATTTATGAGTGTATTTATGAGTTGTTCGTAATACGTTTGTACATTTACGTTCATTATTGAATGGACAATGAAGCGAAAGTATGCCTAGATATAAAATTTTGGATCTGTATAGATTTTTTTTTTTATAGAATATACAAAAATGATTCGTGTCACGAAAGGCGCTCAATTGCGAAAAGTGCCTATTGCGCAGGTATGACAGGACTTATATTTTCTTTTCACTGTCGAATAACGTGGTTCAACCTAGCAGCCGGTACGTTCAAGAGTAGCACGGTCTCTGAAAGAGCTTTTTCATTTCCTATACAGAGCATGTAGCTCCTCGTTAATTTCCAAGTTTCTTGTATCTCTTTCTACTTTCTTACTTTTATCGCGATACCACGTTACGAGGTTAACACAGGATTCGCCACCATTGTGTTACTTCCGCTGGATCTTTTGTCGTCTTTTAATATATTTTATGATTATTGGTCGGTGGTGCAAGATATATTGGCACACTATCCATTTAATAATTTACGCTATTTCCTTTTCCTGCTGTTCTCTTTTTGTTTTGCGGCTAGTCTTTATCGTTGGCCTCGCAACGCGATATTGCTTGACCTCTCTCTCCTCTGCGAGGAAAACTTCGAACGTGCTGAAGAACTCTCCGTCGCGACCACCGACCAAAGGAAATACGAAACTCCATACTTTCATATCGTATGCGTAACGAAGTACTTGTTATGTATATGCATACACATCTGTATGTATATGCATCCTTCTAAAATGTTCGGTACTGTATCTTATTTATCCTGTGTTTAGTTTCACGTTACTTAGTTATCGTTTCTCATATGTTTTATACAAGAAAATAATTTCATGAGAATGAGATAGAATGGCGGGAGGAGTAGGTATGAGAAAGAGAATAAAAGGTTGAAAAAGATGGAGAAAATAATAGGTAAAAAAATACGTACAATATCTTAGGCGTTATTCAAGATAATTCGCGATCTCGGTGTAATGATATTTTACATTTTCGTTTTTGTATATTTACATTTAATCGAATAAATTACGTAAAATCGAATATAATTACGCATAATAATATATACCGCTGAGTTATGCGCGGAATGGGTAGATAGTCTCTCCTAGGTATCTCTTCAAAATTTTAAATATAAGAATATAAATGATCCTTTGTGTTTGATAGATAATATAGAAATATTCCTTTTTGATTTTGTTTTATATCTTATATATCTTGTCTATTAACTATGTTATTTTAACAATTGCATTATTTGCCACTTATTTTTATATTGTTACACCTGAATACGCATTGAATGTTTGTATGATATAATTTGTAATGAATTCAATATTAAATATGAAAAGACGTATTCGCGACAAAAGCTTAAAGCAGTACTGTTTTCAAAAAATTCAAAATTCAAAAACTAAAGAATTTCCCCCAAAATAATGTAAAATCTGTAAAATACAGGAAATCTGTTACAAGTACTGTAGAGTATTATAGCTGTATAGAATCAAGTTTTAGTGAATGAATGAAGTTACGTATAATAAGTATGTTTGCAATTACGTATACTAAGAAGTAATGTTTAATTTCTATTATGATCAAAAATTGATTTAAGTTTTATTTTTACTGACTAATTAAAATAAAATGTATATAACATGATACAATTATATAGTTGACGTATAAAGACGAAACAAAAAATTTTAAGTGGAATAACTATACATTTTGCAAGTCAATTTGTATAATCACATATGTACATGTTGTGCATCATTCAAAAGAAAATACGTGAGAAGAGTTTGATTGATTATATAATAATCGTTTTCTTTAATATAATATTAAAAATAAAAGACACGTTGAGTGAAATGGTAACATCTACAAATGGAATAATATTATCTCTCGAGGAGAGCGAACTTAATTCATATTGACTTAAGTTATATTAAAATTGACTGAGTTAAAGTGATAAAATGCTCGAACTTGAAAGCGTTTACATAGGCTTAATTATTATTATTTATAAAATGTAAGAATTTTCTTTATGACATATTTAGAAAAAAAGAGAAGTTGGTCTAAATACAATCTCGTATGAATCAATTATTTTTAATCAATATTTTAAACAAAGGAATTAATTTGAATTCCATATTATTATAACTTGAGAGATTTTTAGTGTCTATGATTTATTTATAAATGAGTTTTTTTCGTAATTTTTTTTGTAAAATATTTTGTATACTCATTATAACGTTGGGATATCACATGTTGTAGATATGAAAACTCCTTATGTTGGATTCATACTGTTGTTCATAAAAGTGTTCATATTGTCGGTGAATATAGTTTGCAAACTATTCGCAAACTGCAGTGTAGAAACCTATTTTACAATTGTGTAGGCAGAAACGTATACATGAGTACATTTGTGGAGAGAGTGAGTAGTAGAGTACTTCTGTGCTTTATGCAGTTTCAAGTGACTTGAATGATGCACAATATATACGCGCTTTAGTGCGAGTATTTTTTTTTAAACAATTAAAAAAATAGGAAATTATGTTTTCATGAATTTTAAATATTACACATAAATTGTATAATAGAATTTAACATCTTTTTTGAAAATCAGCTGTGAGTTCATATTGTCTTTATATAAGATGATGTAATACTAGAAGAGTTTATATAATATAATTTAAAGTTTACGTAATGAAAATATAACAGATTATATGTAATTATACATTACATACAGTTTGTCGTACATGACAAAGATTATTAGACATTACAGAAGTAGAGCATATTTAAAATATTTTTATATTTGGTTACCTTAAAATTTAATAAACTTTTTACAGAAGCATTGTTTAGAATTGATAGTTAATGATGTATCGAACGACTTGTCAATATTGCTCAAAATTTACTTAATCAAATCGTATTTAATGTTGTTTGCTTAAAACGTGGGAAAACTATGCTATTTATTAGAGAAAATATGAATTTCAAAAGATAAAAGACAGTTCAGTTGATTCGGATACGAAAATGTGTGAAAGGGAAGATAAAAGGAGAGGAGAAAGAAAAAAAGAGAAAAGAAAAAAAGCAGTAGATACGTGCAGCTGTTATGTTGGCTGATGCATCTGCCGTAATAACTGCAGCTGTTGGCAGATGTGTAGTATAGAGTTTCGCATAGAGTAAGCAGTTTCGTATAGAACGCCATGGCATTGAAAAATGAGGAAATCGAGTTTTCGATGTGAAAACATTTTGTTGATAAATTTTTTCATAATTTGAACTACAATTACAGGATCAAAGAAAATTTCTTAAAACAAAATGGCACGAAGAAGGAGAGATATTTTTGGAGAGACTATTGTGAGTTTCGATTAGTAGTAATAACGAGTTTTGTGATATACAAAGGGGAGTAGGAAAATAAAAGGGAAGGTAACATTTCATGCGATCGCGGATTTCCGTTTGTCGTGTTCTTTTTTTCTTATTTTCGAAGGAGAAACGTTAGGTCGCGAAATGGTCGCCTAGAAAAGGTGATCCAACGCGGGAAACAAGGTAACTTCGGAGAGAGAGGAGCGATCTCTCTGTCAATGCTAGTTCTTGTTCTAAAAAAAACTTGATACTCGTTTTCTGTTAGTTTAGACGTAGGATTTAGATTTGAGATTGTTTTTCAAACAAAGTACGACTTATAAATTTTGATATGTTTTATGTACGGAATGAATTGATGAAAAACTAAATTTGATAAGTACTCGCATTGATGGGGAAGGTCGTTGTTTATGTCGTCAGAGACTTGTTACCTTGAATCGGTTATTCGCGTCGAATCAGAAGAATTTGAAAAGTGTTTTTAGTTAAATGTAAGTTTTACATTTTCTACTGCGTTTCAACACGTTCTGTGACTGATTAATGTACTATTTCTGTTTGCGCCGTTGAATAGTTTCTTCAAGTGAAAAAGCATAAATATTGTCGTGTGAGGCTTTTTTGAAAAATTTTAATTATCTTGTGGATAACAGCAAAATACTTTTAGCAATACTGTAGTTTATCGGTTATAACGTTAACTGCCACGCCGATTTTACCTCACGTTCGCCTACACAATACTATTAATTGGTGAGATGCAATACGCTCAACGCGTGAGCTAAACATAAGCAAATGATAATGAAAATAAGTAAAGACTCATCTTATATCAGGAGACAACACAGTTTCGTTCTCTTAAGCAGAAACATCCACAAGTGCTAAATTTCATCATTTGGAGAGAAAACAAGGTAAAATAATCAAAGTACGGAGATACTGCTCAGAATGTAAGAGTAAGTCAAAAATGTATCAAAGAAAATTGGCAAGAAATTTTATAAAAAAATTAGCACCTAATTGTAGCGCGTGCAAAGAAAAACCGTTTTATTGTTGAAATTGTTTTAATAAATTACATAAATTTTTAATAAAATATTTTTTATTACATTTTCTATTATACCATAGTTAATACCTTTAGTTAAGAATCAAACCGCCGCGACAACGTAGGTTGAAGCAAAAATCAACCGCCGGTTTCTAAGAAAACGGAAAGTCTAGTTAGTACTTCAGGAACCTGCGTGGCAATTAACGTGTTAAGATAATCTCGAAACATACAGACAGAAATTTCTTTCATAGAATATAAAACAAAGAAATTTGTCACTTGATAAGACCAAAGGTCTTGAATTTGAAGTAAGTCATCTTTATTTTTTGAAGTATGTTATTACAAAAATATGTAGGTATATTTGGTAATCATTCTTTCAACTCTGGGATTAAGTGGGTTTTAAAATTATCTCTTTTTTTTTTACAGTTAAGCACGAATTTCATTTAAAACGATTACTTTTTTTTCATTTTAAGAAATATTTTATGTTTAATAATTGAAATAAACGGTTTTTCCCTTTTTTTATATTAAAAAAAATTCCGAGCAGGTAGTTTTTTTTTTTTCTCTTTAAAATTGTTTCCCCCCAAGGGTTTTAAGGTTCTTTTTTTCTTTTAAATATTTTGGCAAACTTTTTATTTAAATTTCTAATACAATTATTGATTCTTTTAATAAATAAACACATGAGGTCTAGTTTCCGAGCATTTGAAGAAATGCGAATGGGTCATAGAAAAATGAAAGTCTAAGAAAGAATGAGTAAGAGAGAAAGCGAACGAGGGAAACAATGATTAGAAGAGATAGTGAAAAATATAGAAAACAGAAAGTCCATACGGTGCAAACAGATATACAGATGTTTATGTAAATTTTCCATAGCATGGAACGTGTTTTTTGTATTTGTTATTGCGTTCGATTGTTCCTTAACCGAATAGCACGCTATTATGTTTAATTTAATTGAGAAGGTTGGTTTAACGATCTGTCACATTGCGTACTTTCGTCTACTTGGTATTCTGATATTTGTTGCGAAATAATGAGCCATCACGTTTAATTGTTTCAATCTAATTCAATATTCCATTGATTCAATATTCCATTTCCCACGTTAACGTGTGCGTAGTTAAAAGTAGAGCCGGCGTTGCTCCACGTTATTTGCAGTATGTAGAGTAATTTTTCTGTAAATGTCGTTGTGAAAACAAATATATATTTCGGTGGAGAGGGTAAAGATAAATACGCGATATTGATTGCCTGAATGATATTAGCTTCGTTCTTTCTTTCTTTTTTTTTTTTTTTTACTTTGTAATTTAAAACGCAGGTTTATGAGAACTATATCAAAGCTTCTCTTCGGGCAAAAGGGATATCATCCCGTATTCATCTCTACCCGTTGAAACCGGAATGCAACTCTCGTATCCTAAAGGAAAAGAAAAATACCCATTTGTAGTCGTTTACGTGTTTTTTTTGTTGGTCGTTAAGATAAAATAGTTCACCACGCAGATTCGTGGTAATATATAATGTATAAGGAAAAACAATCGAACGAAAGAAGGGATTGAAAGCTATACATAGTCTCATGTACCCGTCGTATGTAGCAATAAGCACACGAGATGAAACTGAATTGACTGTTCCTCTCGTGTACGTTCCTTCGTTACGACGTAAAGCCAATCGTGTGTGCTCATGTATTAAAATTCCTTTTATCGTATCTCATTATTAATCTAATATGTTTTGGGCAGTGGGTACTTAATTGATTCGATATTGATTCGTATTTTTCTTGTGTTCTTTTGCTTCTTTTTTTTTTTCTATTTACACGATGGGGAGCTCGAAAATACATCTTGCTCATTTTTACTCAATCATTGTAGCTTTCCTGTTTCGTTCATATCGCGTTATTACGCACACGAATGTTTCGTTTCGCATTTCTAACAGCACAAAGCACTGATTGGCAGTACGTCGTCGATTGATGGACGTGTTTTTTTTTTGATTGCACGATCTTCGCACTGAAGGCGCACGGCGTATGTTTGAAAAGTTATCGAGCATATAACTACTGCTCTCGTAACGAAAATGAATATATAACGATGGGTCCCGTGAATATAGCGATGGTATATGTTTTTCCTTGTGTTGGAATACGATGTGCACGAGTTTCTTTCGCGTGGTCAAAAAATTCATTAGGTCGGTGTAACATCAACGATCTAAAAAATTGAAACAAAAAAAGCACGTGCTCTTTTGGTAGTCGTGGCACGTGTGATACGCGCTGCACGTATTCCGCATCGAAACTGTGAGAGACACATGTTGTTTTATATGTTGGCGTTCGCTGCGTTTCGTGTAAATGCGCGTTTCACACATGTCGCTAATCTTTTCCACGCGTATCGATAGTGTGTGCGTATTTGTGTGTGTCTGTGTGTATTTGTGTGCTACGTGCATATATATGTGTACATGTATATATGTACATACGTAGCATACATAAAAGCATACATACATGCACAGGCATACGTACAATACATATATACGATGTGTGACTCAACGTACTTTTTCTTTATCCATCCGTGTATGCGTACACTCGATAGTTCTCAATCCATTGCGTTGTGCCATTTTTTACGTAATTCGTCTTGCATGCTACGCTTCCTTCGGTAGTGTAATTACGACTCTTTAACTCTACGAAGGTGAGCGAGCGCGATACGTACTCGTTGCGTGAAAAGTCTTGTGATTTGCCTGCAGATCAACATATTTTTCCTGTGGGTAGTTGTGTATATATACACGCGTATAACGGTGGTGGTGCTCAGTTTGTGAACAGTCTTTCTTTCTTACATTTTCTACGAAATATAGTACGAGGCGTATGCGCTTGCACACATTCCATTACATTTTGATTTTTTTTTTTTTTTTAACTAACCCATGTGTACATAACTTGCTTCTTTGTTCGTAACGCATATAAACATCAAGTATTTGATTAACATGATATAAGATGCATATATACTATGTGCGCATGTATGTTATGTGTGTACATTGTACGGAACGCATATCATATATTTTACCCGTGTGTTTATATGTATATACAAATGTGAGCTTATATATACATATAAATACACGTCAGATGTGCGTACATATTTACATGTACATGCATACGTACATATACACATCTTTACATATATACGTAACATTTAAACATACATCTATTACACAATGTTTTCCACTCGATATATGTATTATCATCATATATCTATATTGCGTATGGGAACATTTCTTTATATACAATTGTTAATACTTTTTATGGTGTTATACTTTTATGGCATTCGAGTTTCGTTATATTATGCCATGTGATTTTACGATGTACGTTGTTGCTGTCGTTTTACTTTCCAAGTGTTTAGGCTATTTTTGAAGAGAGTAAATGAATTACAAAGAAGATTGAAACAACGAGATACGGAGATTTTGGTCACGGTCGAGCGATTTCTCGATCGGGACTGCAAACACGCATTCAAGTTCTCTAATAGTGCCCATGTTACAGAAGAAGAAGAAGAAGAAGAAGAAAACCGAACAATGTACCTTTTTTTGTGCATTGGTTGGATTTATAAAATGCGTTTTCGTTTGGCTTTTTGCTACAAAAATGCTTCGGTTTTTTAAATTTCGTTGATATCGCTCTATTCTATTTTGTTGCTATTTTTCTCAAGCAATATGGAAAATTCGTGGATATACGCGTGAAAAATGAATTTTGGTGCATAATAAAATTTGGTTCATAACAAATCGGCCCATTTGACCGATTTGTATGTTGATCATTTCTGCCATTTCATGTGAGTTTTCACAAACGAATGTAACGAAGAGGAATAAAAGTACACAAAATAAAAATAGGAACAGGTAATTTGTAGTAAGCATATATTATATATAGTTATATGATATCACGATGATATCAATAAGCTAATATTTCATTGAAATCGGTACGTATATTCCTGTGCCATGCACCAGTTACGTACGGTATACCAGTTTACCTACATTACCTATTTTACATATATTGCCCATACATTTCAATTGTGTATAACATACGTATACTCTGTATACGTAATATTCCTTCATATATTATTTTGATCTTATATACATTGATCATCAATTTCTTTGCCCAATTCGATTTAATGGTAAGAAAATGGTAAAAAAAAATTAGATCGTTTATTGACTTGGCAATAACTTTGACCGTATTTACGATACTGCTGTATGTTATATTTTTTATCATATGCTATTGTAATGATGCGAGATAAGAATTTACTTTTTTGATGTGATGTAGTTATAACATTTTATGTTGTAACATATTACTGCAATTGTTCCTTCATGTCTATTCATGTTTATTTTTATCAGGAGATACCGGCAGTTCAATTTCTTGAATAGTGTTCTTTCGTTATTTTCGATGTCTTGATTAATGGTATTAATTTTAAGATCAACAAATGTTTAATCACTTTTTAAATAATCTTTATATGCGTATATATTTAAAATCACTTTGGTCGCATATGTCATCAACAAAAAATTTCATCTCGTTTCTTCTAGTATTTTGTTGATGATAGTTGTTTATTTTGTTTATTTAGTTGTAATATGTATTAGTGCTGTGTTTCACTACTGAAGTAGCCAAGGACGATTTTTGTGAAAGAAGACAAAAAGCTGTTTTGCTGTTTGCTTTTATTTCCGGAAATTTTCCATTTTGAAATTTTCTGGAAGTATGAACAGCTAAGCAAGTGGAATTAATTTTGCTCGTGAAACTTCATATCGTAGAAGTTTCGGACTTTTTCTTTCGAATGACTAAGTGCAACGTGAATAGCGATCTTTCGTGCACTGTTTGAAAATACAGTCGCAGTTTCGCTCATTGAAAAATATAAAATTTGATATCTTTCTTGAGAAGCGAATAAGACAAATGTGTATTTGAAGTTTTACAGATATTCATGAAGAATATCTGTATTGAAATCAATGAAAAGATTCTTCAAGTTCATCGTGGGAGATATTTATTATAAAAGGTGGTATATGATAAGGTAATCTTTTTCTTCTCGCACCGAATTAAGTTCTAACTGCAGTTAGATTTATATTTGGTATTCCATATTGTATTATACACTGTTTCTTTTTTTCCTACATGTAGCATCTTTGCAATAAGCTTCTATGTATAATTGAGCATTGTAGTTTTTAACATTTTAGGCAATTTTGGTTATGCTCATTATTGTTCATGATATTGATGGTTATATTATTACACATTATTTATGTTCAGAATATTACTACTAATCGTTGGCTTTATGTATCTTAAAAACTACATATGTATTCTCGATTTATATTATATTTTCACCATTATCTAGTTTAAGGTACTAACTATTTACAGATATATTAATGTCGTTATCTTTATAAACTTGAACAATTTGAAGTACTCATGAACATATACTTTTTAATGGCGTGTGTATAATTCGGCAGATGTTTATCATCACCATAATATTGTGGTGTCCGCAATTTCATATTTATATTTTTTTGAGGCACAGTGATTTCTGTGTATAGCATTGGAGTACAAGTTTGAAGTTTTAACATCATTCTTTGATAATGATGAAGTTCAGACTTTTCTTTGTTTAGTGTCTGATAACTCGGTATTTGGAAATAGACAAAAAAAAAAAAAAACGCATTTTGAAAGAATACTTGACAAAATTTGAAGCGAGAAGTGGAAAATTCGTATAAAGTGAACAGAAGTGTAAGGAGCAGAAGTAAGATGTGCAGTGTATGTGTTAGATGTGTACGACGTCGTATTCAGAAACGATGCATGAAAGTTTTAACACAGGTTAAGTATTTGATTTTGCGTGTTGTATCGTCACGCAAAATATTTTATATTTTCATATATTTTAGCATAGTATCATAAAAATGATTGTTTGAATACTGATTTTATTTTAATTTCTAGTCCATTCTGTTGTTTGTAATTTGAAATGATGCTTAAATAATATACTTCAAACAATCAATTTTATTGCAGTAATATGATATATTTAAGATTTTCATAATATTTGATAACGTTATAAATTTTATTGTCTTTCTTTTACATTATGCCGACAATTATATCCGATTTTCCTGCCTTCGCCCAGAAAATAATATCGTTACTTTTTTTATGATTCATATAAAATTAGGATATAGTTTCTATAGTCTTTTAATTTATCTCCTTTTTCTTACTGTAATTGATCCTTCATTATTCTGTGTACTACATTACCATATATGTATGTGGTATATGAATATGACGAATACTATTCTTTTCTTGACAGAAGAATAATATTCGTGAAATTGTTACGATAAAAATGTGTTCGGATTATTCAAATGTTTTCTTCGCATTCACATTCGCATTTGTATTCGTTCATGGCACAACACATTGTTATTGTCCTTGCTCGTTAGATTTCGCGTGTGTTTGGAGGTATGGATGGTCATTTTGTACGTCTGAGAAAAGTGTAGGAAAACTTAATAGGTTTCGAGATGAGTGTAAAGATAAAAGATTCAGAAAAAAAATCACAAGATGGATGTGTGTTCAATCTTTATCTTTCGTACTCTAAGGCGCCAGATAATGAAAGACCGATCGATTGTACTTCCATCCATCGTGATTATTTTTTCTTTATATAAAATTGATCATGTAGCAAAGATTCAACGCATTTAGTGACACAGTTATGAACGAAATATTTATTCTTATTCTTATTTATTCTTATTTCTTCAATCATCAATTTTTGAAGTGAAAACAGAGTACACGCAAGGAATTTCAGTAAACAAATCATTTATTGAGAAGTTTCTACGTGATATTTCAAAGAAGCCTTATTGTTCAATTTGACGTAATTTCTTGTTGCGGGTATCGCAGAGATATTGTCACTTTGAACGGTAAATGCTATTAAGTATTTACGGGAGAAACTGTATCTACAGGATGAAAAAACGTAATATTTCATATAAGGAATGCCTTGAAATTGATTAACTATGTATTGTACAAGTATTAACGATTATGAGTTGAATACGTCGTAGAGGGAACAAGAGAGATAGGAGATACTTTTAAATTATCGTTAGGTATATTGTATTGATTTGTTAGAATATTGTAAATGTTACAGTTCTATTAGATGATTATTAGTAGTATACAGTACTGTGTGTTTATTGCATTTTTGATAAGATAACCTAATTTTTCAATCTAATTTTTAAGCTTCATAAATAGCAGATATAATTTTTTTTTTCATGGTAGATTAGTTATTGAAGGAGAGGATGTTTTTTTTTTTTTGATATGGTTAGGCTGTGTCTTACAATAAACAAAATTAGACTGATGGACAGAATGAAATTTGAAGAGACGAGACGAAGTAGGAACATGCTAACGTGTACACGTTACAATCGTTGTTCCCTCGATAATGGTTGCTGCGCAGCGATCATTATAGAAGTAGCGACGCATTGTAAAATTAAACGCAGGATATTTTATTTTATTATTACGGATTCGAGATAACTGGACGTGAAGTACAGTGATAGATGTTTTTCAGTGGGAGGTGTATCAGTTCAGAAAGGTGAGACTAGTCGAGCGGTACGAATGTTGGCGTGATTGTGGTAAGGGCAACGGTGTTTCAGAATCGATTCTTGAGTATATTGTTGCTCGTGCTGTTGGCATTACTCTTTGGACATACACCGGAGATGTGAGTGTGGAATACAGAGGCAGGCAGTTCACCTGCGGAGCTTGCTGTCGTCGTTTCATTCGGTTGGATATCGTGCGAGTACAACGGAAACGGACTGGTCATCATGTGGCACTTTACTACTTAGAAGAAGGTTTTCCAGATCGAATCAACAGCTCTCCGTTACATTTTATCGAGATTCTCGAGGAGAGACCAAGTAAAGGAGAATTTTTCTACAATAAATTTTAGTTACCTCATTAGTAAGTTTTGTCTAAAATCGGTACAAACAATTATGTTACGATGTCGAGTATGTCTTGTGTTTTCTTTATCGCATGAATTCGCGATTATTTCATAGACGATTGTTCGATTAAATTCAAATTCATGCCTTGTTATTGATCGTAAATATATATTATAAATATGTCTTTCGTTAAAAGACGCAAACTTGATCGATGTGTTTAAGAGTTCGGGTTGCTTTTTCAATAGAGCAAGAAATGTTCAAGTATCTTTTCCAAATTTTTTTTTTGTCTAGTTTTTGCAATAAAATTTTTGAATCATTGTATAATCATGTCGGTCAAGTTAAAAAATTCGAGGCATTTTTGGTCGTGATAATAATAATAATAATTTGTAAGTCTCGATAATTTTGTTTAAAAGACGGCAAATCATAGATAATAGAAAAATATTATCAATATCACGTTTCTTTGCAATTCGTGTAACTATTAAAAATATAATTTTTTCGATATTCCCAATCTATTGGAAATATTTAACTAATCGAAATTTCTTCGTAAATAATTTCCATTGTTAAAAGTGTATATAAGAGAAAAAAAAATTATAAATGAGTACAAAATTAAAAATTGATTACGTATATATATATATATATATATAATATATATATATATATTTTGGAAGCGAACAATTTTCTTAATCGTGCAATTTTCTCTCGCGTGCAGTTAGCGTAATATCGCTTAAGTGATTCTGTAAAGTAAACTACAGTATTGTACCAACTAATGTGATACGACAATACAATATATTTTATCTCGTAAAATGAACTGTGTACTCGTTCAGCAGTTCATAAATATAAAATTTACATAAATTCCAATGAAGCGAGAATTGTAATTGTTACTATAAATTATATATTGATCGCGTGAAAATAGAAAAAAAACTGAATTTTAAAATTAACATGTGAAAAAGTCTGTCGTTGAAATATATGATGTATAGTCGATACACGTCACTTTGATATCAAAAGCGTTTGTGATATAAATTTTATTAAAATACACGTATCGTAAAAAATTCGTTCAGTCTTATCAAGATTTTTGAGTTAATACTTTATGGAAACGTGCTTAGTTCCATTTCTTAAATTCTGTCTACTAAGTAGTTGAAATATACAACTATTAGGGAAGTATTCTGCACTTCGATTCTTCAGTTTGCATTCTTCGATTGCACGTATCCCAGTCTTCGTCCAGTGGAGTGGAGCATAAGAAGATATGCAATAAATTATTTGTGACAAAAACAATTGTTTTCTTCATCGCTTTTTTTCATGTAATCCTTTCCTTATCCTTTCCTATTTCTTTTTAACTTCTTAATCTTCTTTCTATTTCTTTTTAACTTCTAAATTATATTATACTTCAGACATAATATTTAAAACCTTTTAATCACTTATATTCTAATCGAAAAAAATAGTTGGAAATTATTTATTTATTTTTTTGAGGCTCGCGTGCCATTTTATAAATCTTTTTTTTAAACAATTATTTCGCTTAAAATTTTGACTAATAAGTTCCGATATTTCGTTTCGTAATGTATTGTTATCCGTAATGTTAAATGTTCTTTCGCTTGGAACAATTGGTGATTTTGGGCGAAACAAATTGTTTTTTTTTTTAATTTGTTTCTTCAATTATCGTTTGCGTATGTACGATTTGATTTCATTGAATAACAACGATATATACAAGCGTGTAAATAGTGTGGTGTATATCGCAAATATATAAACTCGGACGAGTCTATTAGAATTTCACACACATATAGAAAGTAGGTTTATGACATGTTACGAATCAATTTCTGTTGCATATTTATTACACTTGCATCGAAAAGTTATCGCGTAAATTGTTGCCGCGTATCGAAAACTGGTATTGAATCACGCCATCACGTTTTTTTCAAATGAAAAACAGAAGAAAAGAAGAGGACAAGATTGGAAAAAGAGCTTTTCTGTTATTTGAGTGGAGTTGCGGACCTTTACAAAGCTCTGTGTTGTACAACGAATTTTGCAGACAATTATTTTTCGTTGTTAACGCTGTATCAGGTGGGTTCTCTTCTATGAATGTTTGCAGTACGATTTTCATTTGAAAATCGATGTTTGATTTCTTTTGTTTTCTACTTCATTCGAGTCTCAAAGTAAAAATTAATTATGCGTGTGTGTGTGTGTGTGTATGCGTGCGTACGCGTTTATAGATTATATGTTTAAAGAAAAGAAAAGAAAAGAAAAGAAAAAAAATCTGTTTTATAACGATTTTCTTAAAATTTTAGAGCAATTTGACATGCATAACAGTAGGAATAGCAGCACGCTCTTGATTACTATATTTGAAGACGTTGAGCTATATATTAATGATTTTAGTGATTTAACTGTACATAAACTGTTATCGAAACGTGTGATGTTCATACGAGTGTGTAATAAAATATTTTTTGATCAAACAATGTTACAATTAATTGATGGAGATATTGATAAAGAAGAACGTGTATTCATTTACGATATCTGACAATATGTACTGCATGCCGATTCATGGACTGCCGCGAATTGAAGCTTCATGGTCATTATTGTTATGCGGAATAATATATCAACTGAATTGCAAAAAAAAAAAAAAAAAAGAAAGAAAAAAGAAAATGTTCAAAGTGCCTTAGTGAAATGCAGTTATAATAGATTGTTTTAGGTTTATATACGTGTGTTATGGGCGTGCATTTGGTGAAATTATACAAGGAGGCATTTTTTACGTTGGGTTTAATTAATGAAATATTGCGGGTGTAAAAATGGAAACACACTAATAAATGCGATTCATTTTGGAGCAGCATGTAAATAACAATAGCTCAAAGTAAAGAAGACTGCGTATGAACCCCGATTACTAGGCTTTACAATTACGTATTTGTTTGTTTTTTAATTTCGATATTTTAGAAGTTCTAATTTTTCGTTATTTTGTTTCACGTTATGCGTCATAGTTTTTCTAAACAAATGTCCATTATATTTTTTTTTCTCTTTGATATTTCTGTTTCTCTTTTTTTTTTTTTTTTATTCGTTGTGATCACGAATTGATATAAGAGATGTAACTACCGCCCAGTTATAAATATATAAATTATAACTTTACTTAAATTTTGAGCATCACGTTGTGTTATAATACACTGACTTAATATTTGATCGAAGTGACGAGAAATATTGGTAGTAGAGCGCGGCGCAGTCTTCTTTTTAGAGCGAGCTTAAACCTTGATCGTATATTGTCCACATGCTTAGCTCGAGCTTTCATTTCCTCATTATTCGTTGTTGAGAAACGAAACCCGCTTCGAAGTAGCATTGTCGTTTACTTTTTGCACCATCATGCAAAGGGGAATCGAGAGAAACAAGATGAATGATTGAAGAGGGGGAAAAAGTGGTGAAAGCTTGAGAGAGCGAGCAAGAGTGTGAGAAAGATGGGAGGGGCGGGAGGGAATACAGAACGAAGGAATAATTCGTTGGGGGTGAACATCAATTTCGACTATCCCGTTAAGAATAAGGGAGGAAAGCCCGTATGTAAAAAGCCTCCATGTATGCTTACAGCAAGCCCTATGATGGAGGGTGTCTCTGCCAGCGAGCTGAGATTTCGGTGTGTCATGTGTGGACGTGAATATAGGTCACGATCCTCTCTGACACGACACTCCAGGTACGAGTGTGGAAGACTCGGATCCAGGTATACTTTCACGTGCACTCTCTGCGGAAAATACTTCTGTCGACCGGATCACCTGAAGCAGCACATCCTCAATATTCATGGTGGATCGGTCGCTAAGTAGCTTCCACTTCTCGCCGACAATCCTATTTCAAAGGTGTTCGATTACGGATTTACGAATCTATCGTACGAATTTAATTGTAGTTTTAATTTATCCGACTTTCGTCTTTTCTTCGAACAATCGACGTTGATACATACACGTTGCTGTTTCTTTAATTTATTCGTCTTTTATTCAATAATATATATCAAGTGTATATTGTTGGACCACATAAATATTAATTCCGGCGAATGACATATATATTAGATGAATAGATAGATTTCAAAATAATAATCGAAAAAGGGAAACGTACGGTAATTGCAGTGTATATGGTGTGTGTGTGTGCGTGTGTGTGTGTATGTGTGTGTATTCAGTTTAATAAATTTTGATCGTACATTTTTGTTTTCTTTTGTTTTCAATATAAAGTTTTTTAGTTTTGTTAGCTCTGTTTATGTAAGTGTTATTATCGTATGTTTTCTTTCTGTACTTACTATTTTGGAATCTCATCTGCTACTGTCCAAAGATAAACCAAAGGTAATTTTTGTGATAAACTTTGAATCGTATGTACAAAAAAGTCAATTGTTAATAGTAACATGAAATTTATTAGTTTTGACTGTGTATAATATTTATTAGTGATAAAATTTTTCATCGAGCGAATAACACAAAGAGACTGTGACACGTGCAATATTATTGATATACGTGATAAAAAAAGTAACTAATAATTATATATAGGAAATCTCAAGTTACTTAGTGCTAGGTCAGTTCTAATCTGCATCTGCCAAATTAAATTCAGAATCGTTTGATGATTGATTTTATGCAAAAGACAGTAAATTAGACGTGCATTCTGCGTCTTAATTTTATTGCCAGCTGTGACATATTTTTATTAATTACATTGAAGAATGTATACGTTGGTGTACTTAGGTGGAATTGAATTTCATTCAAAAAAAGTTTGTGATCTTAACAAGGAATCGTTATTTTAGGCTGCATAAATTAATTATTTTATATACTATGCGTGCGCGCATGTCAAAACTGCCAAATAGTTCGATTAAAAATAATGCCAAATAAATAATATTCCTATCTTTCATTCATTACTATTTTTTCTTATTTTAATATTTATTGGAATAATAGATGTTCAAGTAATTTTAATAATAAGTATATACAAGTGTGTATATACGTGGTCTATTTAAGTAGGCCTATCCTATTTGTTACATAATCAGATCGAGCATTATGTGAAAATTATTTATATGTTGAATAATTCTAACTATTAATTATTGGCAATTTCATCGAGAGTGTTGCAGTACGATATGAAATACACCTTGTGTGCATTTATCCTTAAACGTGATATATATAAGAATATGGTATACGAACAATTCAATTAGACAAATTAGTCTCTTTTGGTCAGGTTAGTATAATATATGTATATATGTATGTAACTGATTGACAACATATTTATCAGATGTTATTTTTGCAATGTTAGCACGGTGCACATCAGAAAGATATTTTTTATCGTGTACAAAAATCATTTGATTAATTATATAATTTTATTAGACGTTATATAGTATATTAATAAAATATACAATTTTGAACATCGATTTATACAACGAAATCAACAATATATCGTTATCGTTATCGTTATTGCTATCGCTATTGTTATCGTTACCGTTGTCGTCGTGGAGCATTAAACACGTGTTATTGCCTTTTGAATTTTACAAATATGGTATGGAATGTAAATAAAAAAAGAAGTCCTTGGACGTTTCCTTTTGATCCAATTTGCGTATTTATTATGTCTAAGTTATGTATATGATATTACATGATGAATCTCTGGGCGTGCAAAGAACCGTAAGTCAGAACTGTTAATTTGCAAAAAACTATAAAATTTGAGATTGAAGTGAAACATCAGATGTTAAATTTTAATTCATAAAAATTGATTGATTCCTCGAGATATACGTCATTTTTTTGAAAACTGATTTATATTATTTTTACGGGAATTCGGTTTATACTCTTGTTCTTCCACCAGAGATATATAAAATTGAAAAATATAGAATAAAAGAAGCAGAATATTTCAACAGGATGAACCTAATTATATAAAAATTTTCTGCATGAAAATAAGGTAATGTACATCAGTTGTGCAACAAATCAAAATGTTTTATCTATCATAAAGAGAAAGAAATGAAAGAAATTTGTTGAAAGGAACTAACTATATTATTACTAAACAACTTGTGTCTAAGGAAGTTCTCAGCTATTCAATACTAGTGTCTAAAGAGACCATGTGTTATCAAATATCGTATAGTGTATTTCAAACAATTGGAGAAAGTGAAAGTTGTACAATTGTATTACATCGAATGTTGCTTGCGTGTTACAGCCGTATATCGAAACTTCGATATTAGAAAGTATCGATATAACTTTTGCAAGTGTCTTCCTTTCAAGTCATTTGAAGCGGAATAGCCTTTCGAAGTTTAAAGATTTCTTGGATCAAGTGTTTGCAGTGAAAAAATGGAGATCGGATAGTTGCTTGTGGTCGAGAACAAAATTTACACTATTCTTACTGTCGTTTCAAAAATTGACAGTCTTCTAATATTTTGTACATTTATTAAAATAAATACAGAAACAATTTTATATTAAGAATAGATGATCTATTAAATGTCGATTAAAATTAATGCTAAATATTAGATTTGTGATATATCCATTATTGGATGACTTTTCACTAATTTTCACAAATTTGTCATTTTATGACGTTTTTTGAATAGAATATTTTGCGATAATCTTTTTATTCTCTATGAGTCTTTCTAATAAGTGAACAAATGAAATTGATACTAATTTATTTAATACACTGTTGTTTTCTTTCTTACTATCTCTGACTATTAATGAATCATCAGTTTTAAATTAAAAAGAATCTTAACTATTAAAGATAGTGAAAGCACTGAGTTTAGGCCTACATTCTAAATGATTAGAATGTTATATACAGATACATAACTGCACAAGGTTTTGCGTGGATGTAATCGAAGATATTCTGAAAATGTTTATATATATTGTTTATCTGAAATGAAAGAAAATGTAAGAAAATAAAAAAAAAACGAAAAATACATGAATAATAGGATAAATAAATTGTTATCGAATAAAAAAATATTGGAAAGTACATGTGTGATATAATTCTTGAGTTATGACATTTTAAGTTTAGTTTTGCTTTGTGTTGTAACTAGTTTTACTATTGAATTCCATATATTTAAGAATTATTTTTAATATATTTAATTATAATTATTAAAACTATTTTAGTACTTATGATACGTTTTTTTGGTGAAAGAGATAATGAGATCATAAAATTATCACACGGGTCTTGATCACTGAGACTGGAATTTGAAAAATTCGAAGTGGAAATAAGATGAATCCAATTCTTTTCTTTAGTTTTTTTTAAATAATTATTTTAATCAGTGCAATAATTAGTAAATTATATTATGCAATACATTATAAGTAGATTGTAAGCGATATTTATAATCTAAAACTACTTTATACTTTAAGGCTTCTTTAGATACATGTGATCGGAATATATATAGCTGCAACTGTAACTAGATGAATTCGTATGTTTTAATTAGACAGTTTATGATTTCTTTCATTAAATTTTAACGTGGATAAAGTTGTACACGCTGAAATTTACCTCGAGTATCATTACGTTACATCGATGACATTATGCTGTTTTGTTTATTGTGTTTTGAAGTTGATTTTAATATCTATGCATAGAAAAAAGGAATGGCAATTGTTGGATATAGTAATATTTCTTTATATTTATTGAATAAGAGAAAATACTATACGTAAAAAAAAAAAAAAAAACGGTCAAAAAATCAGACGAATGAATGAAAGATTTTATGTTTCAGAAATATGGACAATTTCTATACATTATAAAAGAAATCTTCGCAAAAGGTTTCTTTCGGAGCTCATTTTACTTTATTCAGAATTTTATGACAATTTTATTACATATATCGAGACACAGTTTTTAGCGGTTTTAATAAGAATTGGATTTGTTTGTAGCATCGGTACTTATGACATTTAAAATGATTTACAGTGCCTGAATCCATATTTATCACCTACTTTATAATTACGTTTCGAGACATACGTGACGACTTGAAATAATTTAAATAACTTATTCGCTCTATAAAAAAAATGAAAAAAAAGAAACAAAAGTTGTATGATTTTTACAGGTACATATAATATTGTAATCATTTTGTTATTATTTTGTTTCAGTATTTTAAATGGAATGATATATTTTTTGATCCATTAATTAATCGACATTCTCTATAAAAAAGCATTATATATATATATATATATATATATATATATATATATATACACACACGTGTGTATATATATATATATATATATATATACACACACGTGTGTGTATGTGTTGAAAAACTATTAGTTTAAGAGATATTTTAATCTCAGTTCTATAAAATCTAGTACATTAAATCTATTTAGTGATCATATTGAACTTATCTTTTACGCATAGATTTTATGAAATTGAAGTTAAATTATCTTATATTCTAATAATTTTTCGACATACATGGGTTAATACTTTTTTGTAGAGAATATCTAGCTGCATTCCATTTAAAAAATTGAAGATGACTTTCATAAAAAAGGTCTCGACAAAAAAGTAAAGTAATAACAAAACTCATAGAAATCATGTAACTTTTGTTTGAAACATTTTTTGTACAGAGAATAATGTCACGTTACGAGAGTCATCCTATATAAATAACCACGCTTTTTGAAATCACATGATTAATTGTTTGTAAACATTTTATTTCAATGTGGAGAAATTTGCCATGTGAATAGTGAATATTGGACGTATAGTTGTATTTCTGACAACCATTTTATCTTTTTGCTGTTTTCTGTTTTTTATATGTACATTACTACTATATATATAAAATTACAATTACTTTTTGAACGATATTTCCTTGTCTCAAAACATCTAATTATTTCGAGATATATCGTGTAGGAACCGTTTAGGTAAAATATGTACAAAATATATTAATAAGTACATTGGAAAAGCTTCAGTTAATGAATATAATTGTAATATTCAAATAAACATCTTTTTAATTTTGTTTCAGGATTCAAACGGCATAAGATATGGAAGATCTTACATGTTGAAACTAAGTTTGATATTCGGATATTGTAATGTTTCCCTTCCTTTGCTCTATATTAAAAAATTAAAAAATTAAATAATTCTTTTTTGTTGTGATAAATGATTATGCTGAGACAATAAAATCACGTAACTGGTGAATTTCGATTCTATTAAAAATAATATATATTATTATATTTATATGCATATAGACATTTATATTTTTCCAATACCACAAAAGAACCTACTAAAGATTCTCGAGATAAACATATAGTTGTGAGAATAGTGAAAAATAATGTCTGAATCATTGTTCCAATATTCTGAGGATTTGATGTGTATTTGAAGAAAATTGATGTAATAGGCGTATAACTCGAAAAACCATATATTAATAAAGTGGACAAGAAGATAATATTGAAATTTCGAAAAAGAATACATTTTCAAACTCAAAGTCTAGTGAAATGATTTTTTATTTGTTGACAAAGGTAAATATGGTACTTTTAGATTCGAAAAGTTATAATATGATCCAATGAGAAGTCAGATATTTGTCTAATAATTGAACATATACCTCACGTGGTGGAAAGTACATTTCAAGTGCTCGTGATGCAGAATTGGTTTTTATCGAAGATATTTTAGATAAAAATAAATATTTGAACATCTTGAAACAAAATTTTATCAAAAGTGTAACTACTATGAGAATTTATGACACATTTAAATTTTATAAGGATAATGATCTTAAGTATAAGTGACACAGAGTGCAAAAATATTTACTTTATGATTGTTCTCTCTCTCTCTCTCTCTCTCTCTCTCTCTCTCTCTCTCTCTCTCTCTCTCTCTCTCTCTTTCTTTCTTCCTCCTCTCAGTTATCAAACTTGAAATCTGTTAATAATTGCAAGATTAAAATAGACAAAGATTTTAAAATATGGCTCCATGAAGAATGAAATCATATTAACAAACGATATTTGAAAATAATTCCAAATATATCTACACCATTATATTTTGTTATTAAGTATCAATGATATACAACGAGATACTAAATTTTATTGCAACATGATTTTATCTGAGAAAATATGAATAATTCTTGAAGTTAGAAGGTAATATTTACTGATTAGTTCCGACTTTAGAAATGATGCAGAAAACGTAAAAGATATTGTATCACTTTCATGAGCTTTTAAACACATTCAAGAAACAATATCTGGGGATATGCAAGGCTTGTAAAATCTGTTACAGAAAATGACACATATACATATAATCCTCGGTGTGTTAATTTTAATAGTAATCAAACGAAAACTAACAATTAGGTCCTATTTTACGTAAGATGGCAGTACAGTATCAACTCTTGGCAAATGTAATGAATATTGCCGCTTCATTTTATAAACAACGATACTTGCGATACATTTCAAAACTATTCAATAAGCTACCTAAATGTGAAGCTTAAAGCATTTGACTTGCCAAAATAAGACGTCCATTGATAAAAATCTCACATTGTAGAAAAACTGCTTATTATCCAAATAACATTTCCCATTAAAAGTTTTTATTTGCTATTAAAAGTTCCTAATTTAGAAAATTAAGACATTCGAACGCGGAACTATGAAACGGATATTTTGGCCTTTTGTTGTATATATAGAAAACGGTACATCTATTCAATGCAATTTAGTTACAACAGAAACATCGAAAGCAATGATCATTGTATGAAAATTAATAGTCTTATACTAAAGATACATCTTGTGAGTGGACAATTAGTAAAATTCTTTGAATTTGACAAAAAATTAAGGCAATTATACTTAATTATTAACTTAATAATTACGTGAGAAATATGAAAGCCAATAGAAAATACGATGAAACAGACATTAAAAATGGAGGAAATTATTACAAAATATCTGAAATTACCGTTTTGAAATAGGATTTCATCTTATCATGGATAAGAAATGGCAACGAAAAAAAAATGAAGTATTTATGAATCGTTCATGTGTTATAGAGTACAATTAAAAAAATTGACGAAGTAGATGTAAAGGATCAACTTCATTATATACTAGAAAGAAAGCATATATATATACATATGTGGGATAGGCAAATTCTGGGAAAGGGCCCAGAACTTTCCCCAGTGCCCAGCAATTGCAACCAGATGTCCCAAGTGCCATAAACTGTAGAGAAAATTAGGCCTGGAACTTGGGATCGTTTTATGACCAGTCCTTTAGGTCTAGCGCACTAAGGTATGGATGCGTTTGTGTGTATGTGTGTATGTATGGATGAATGACGAATCTTTGGGCAGATGAAGAGAACAGAGTTTATCGAGAAGTCAGAGAGCGAGTGTCGAGACGTTAGAAAGAGCAGAGTGAGCGAGTCGCGCGAGAGAGAAGAGAGTGAATTGAGAGTCGCGAGTCTAGCGAGTTTAATAATTAAGGAAATAGTGTTAAACGTCACTTTAATCACTTTATAATTTTTATTAAATCAATTTTTGTTTATTTAACCTTAAATAAACAACTATTCTTTTATCAAAATTCCTACATATATGTATATCAATTGTGTTGCACAAATCAAATATAGATCAATTAAATTATAGAATTAATGGAAAATTTGTTTGCAGAATAACTGGTAAAGCAAGAAGATGTACCTCAGACAGTAGATTATTTCGACTAACAGAAAGACTTCTTCAGGAGGATTTTGACAAATAAAAAATTTTAACATAACAATGTGCTATATGTTCAAAACATGGAAAGAAGAAAGCCATCAGTTTACCATTGTCAATAATGTAATGTTGGTCTCATATGTCGGTTATTAGTCTATATTGTTTTCGAGTTGTATCATAGGAAATTAAATTATTAAGTTTTTATAATTATTTATTCCTCACCGACTTTTTTAATGATCATAAAATATATTTTCAAGACGACATAATTTTTTTTTGTATGCCACAGACAACTTATTCATTAAGAATTATTCATTTTGTGAACTATGTCTTGAACTATGTATAACACACTAGGTGTGTGTATAACACACTGGGAACTTTACACATAAACAATTATACTGATTTTTAAAAAATGAGTTAATTGAGCTAATTTTTCAAATCAGTCACCGTAAATTTTTTATGATATTAATATTTTTAAAATTTTTTATTTTAATTTTAAGTTTGAGTTAAGTTTAAAATAGATGAAATTGTTTGTTATTTTATTTATTTCTCGTAAAATATAAACAGAAACATGTTCCATATGTTATGATACGTTACGTTATACGGTGACAAAAGTGACATATCTTGAAAACTAAAGTGCACAGTGGCAAATTTTTACGAAATTCGGGTCAAAAGTAATATTTTTCAACATAAAATAAATTGTTGGAATACATAACAATAACTTTCAAATGTATTTTTTCAATCTAAAGTATTGTTTTGATTAAATATAAAAATGATGATAATTATTTATAAATCTAAATGTGAAAAATATATTCTACTTTATATCTAGTAGTTCTTTAATATTTATCGTGCAGTATTAATTAATTAATTAAATGACTAATTATAATATTTTTCTCCATTTTCTGCAAGAATCCTACGGATTCAGTAATGTGATTTAGAAATGTATTTTTATCATGCTGCTTGTATTTTTCATTGTTTTCTAGAAAATTTGATACTCTCCGTATTTTTCTTGCAATTTTCTCCTAGTTATCTAATAGAAAGTATTGCATATTTATCCACAAAATGAATTAATATTTTATGTATGATCGTTAGCATATTATGTCACGTATAGCTTCACAAATCAACAGTTTCCAAATCAACAAGATACTTGAGTTTTTTTAAAATTGGAATATCGGGGAGAGAGGAGAAAAAATATGTAGGTTTTGTATTTTTCTACATCATAACTGTAAAAAGTGAAATAAAGCAATAAAACCAGAGTATTTAGTCTTCATTTAGAGCACGTCAGAAAGAAAAGGATTATAATTAAATACTACTATATTATAATAATTATACTAAATTAAATATTTAATTTTACTTTAAAAACTTCACATCTGAGATAATATATTTCTAAGAGAATTGTACAATAAAAATATATCAATAAAAAATCATTTCTTAATTTATTTAATTCATAAATGAAATACAATATATAGATTTTTAAAATTTAAAAGACGAATTTTTCATTTTTGGCCAGGATTTCAGTGAAATACACCATATTGTGTAGGTAACATATAGGAAAAAATTGATGATTTTGATAACATTTTTTATGATCATTGAAATCGGTAACGATCACCTAGTTTTTCCTATTCTTTTTTTTTTTTTTCATAAATCGCTATTTATAATTGTGGAATGGGAAAGGGCCTGGAACTTTCTCCAGTGCCCAACAACGAGACAATTGTCGCCAAAAGTTTCCAGTGGAGTGCCAGATGTTTAGAGCGAAGGCTACGCCTGGCAATATTTGTTTTCTATCTAAGCCTAGGACCTAGAATATTAGGTTGTGTGTGTGTGTGTGTGTGTGTGTGTGTGAATGTGCATAGGACGAAAGTTTCGAGAATGCATGTCGAAAAGAAAGCAGGCAGAGAGTTGTGAGTCGTCAATGAATGAAGAGATAGTGAGATTGAATAGAGAGTAGCGAGAGTGTAGCGAATTGCGATAGCGTGTTTAGTTTTAATCTTTTTCTGTTACCGTACCATTAAAACTTTTATTTCTGTCAATTCCCATTTTAATAAACTTTTAACTTTATTTAACCACGTAAAAGAAAATATTCTTTTATTTTATTCCTACATAATTGTGTTATATTATTTTACTACTTTCATTTTTATTATTTACATACATGTAGGATATAATTAGATTACTTTATTTAGTTATTTTTTTTTTTTATAAATCTGAAAAGATATATCATCTTTTTTTCATCTTTATAATTATTTTTTAAATGTCATTACAGTATCTTTATACTTACTTATTTATCTTAATTTCAGAATAAATTGTTCTTATAATTTTAATGTAATAACTAATCATTTTAATATTCAATTCTCGCCATTCAACTATTCTCAAGTGTTTGAAGAAAATAGAAGGATGATAGTCGTCGTTTGCATAGAGACATACCCTTGAGATCCTGTTGTCCTTGTTGAGGGGTTAAATACATGAAGTTTAATATGATATCAAGATATGGTTTTATTATTTCAATACAATAATTTATCACAACAAAAAAGAATTAATTAATATTTAAAATAAAAATATAGATCAAAGAAATGAAACCGATTAAAGTGTAACGAAGTATTAAAGTTATTCACTATACAATAACCTTAAAGGATAATAATATTATTTATTATGCTTTATGTTATGACTTTATGTTAGAAGCAGTTTATGTGTTACTATGCAATCAAATCTCACAAAGCAAGTAACTTTGACAAAACATCCATTTTGTACAGTATGTGAAAGCTTTTAAAATATAAAATAGAAAAAAGAATGGTCTATGCAATCTTTTATTGTAACGGTATTATTTTGAATATTTGTTAAAAAATTTTTAATTCTTTAATATATTTGAAAAAAGTTTTTAAATATATTTTGTCGATGACTTATGTCGTAGCTATGAATTATGTGCAATTGTGTTTTAAATGTCAAAACTTATTTTAATTTTAATTTATTTCATTTTTATTCAAATTTTTATTCAAAATTTCGAATTTAGTGCAATGAAGCTGTATAAAAGAGATTTTTAGAATATTCTGTTAACATACGAACATTTGATGAAAGAAAGTTATATCACGTTATTGTAATCTGTCATGCAAATATTATTTACTAAATAAAAGAAAAGGAATTTTTTACTGTGTTTGTTTTAAATAAAATAGCAGACTTTTATTAGTTTTTTACTTATTACGTGATAGAGTTTTAAATCTTTGAAACGTTTCATGGTGACATATTTTTAACAATACGTAACATACAGAATCGAAATCATCTGTATGTTAGTACTTGCTTATGCATGTTGGTTCTCTTTTTTTCAGTTTTTATTCATTTGCAGCGTAAGGAGATGGGAAGTTCATCTCGACATATTTTCACAAGAAATTACATCAACAAATTAAAATCACTTTTGAAGAAAGTTATACTTATTGAAGAATTCAATTTCATTGAATTAAAATGCATAGAGATATTCGATGTTTATGGGACACGTTCTGTATATAAATATGCGAAAGGTGCTACAATAAATTAAATGATTCAAACAAATTAAATACTTCGAAAATAAAAATTAAATACTATAGAAATAAAATATTCTGATATTGAAGAATTTAAATTGAAGATTGAATTACTTCGAATTAAAGCGAGATAAAATCTTTTCTTACAAATAAAATAATAAAAAAAATTGTTAAGTTTGTATTGCAATTTTTTTTATGGTGAAACGTTGGCGTGAAAACGGACTTCTAAAAATCAACTAATTTTCTTATTTTCTTTTTTCTTTTATACGTAAAAATTGCAATATTTTTTAAATAAATATTGAGGTAGTATTTCTTTGTTTTGAAGTTATCTATGTTTGATGGTAATATTGATAATCATAATCTACCATTGATGGTAAATATTGATGACTTATTATTGTAATAGATATGATAGATATATTATGTAAATATTAGGATATTCTAGTGATTTTGAATGAAATTTTGTTTCGAGGTATATTTGCAAAGTATTTTTTTTAATTTGTTCATAAATTTTAGGCATAAATTTTAGCTCTTAAGTAATTTTTAGTTAATATATTTATTTATTAGTTAATATATTATTATCGAGAAAACTATGTAATAATGTAACAATTAGCATATATTACGGATGTAAATTAGAGCTTGAAATTGGAAAGAATTCTATGTCTATGTATTTATATATATGGTCTGTCGACCAAAAGTATTCGACCTCTGCATTATAATTTGAGTATCCAATAAAAGCAGGTAAAAAGCAGGTATGGAGCACTTAGAGGGTCCTTTAGGAGTACCCTTACCGATTTTCAGAAGCCTGAAACTGTTCAGTCGACAGCAATACGCAGTTTAGTGAACGTCACATTCCCCGAGCGTCGCATTATACAATGACGGAGCGAGTCGAGCAAAGAATTTGCATCAAGTTTTTCCAAAAACTTGGTCACACGTATTCGTATGATTCGAAAAGTTTACGGAGACGACTCTATAAGTGACACGTAGATAAAGGAGTGGTTTAAACGCTCTAAAGATGGTCGTGTCTCTGTGGACAGTAATCCTTGTTCCGGGAGGCCTTCAACGTCGAGGACGGCGGAAAACGTGGAACGTGTTCAAGCCGCGATCAACGAAAATAAATAAAGAATATTATTTAGAAGTGCTGAAGCGATTGCTTGACGCGGTTCTAAGGAAACGGCCGCTTCTTTGGAAAAAAAGTGAAAATTGGTTGCTCTACCATGACAACGCTCCTGCTCATTCCGCTCGCATTGTTCAAGATTTCTTAGTAAAATATGACATTTTTCAGCTTCGGCAGTTCCCGTACGGTAGTCTGGATCTAGCACCGTGCGATTTTTGGTTATTCCCAAAACTGAAAAAACCGTCGAAAGATTCGACGACGTCGAAGCAATAAAACAGAATGTGACGCAGCAGCTGCTAGCCATAAAAGAAAAGGACTTCTTTCTGCAGGTCTGCTTCGAGAAGTGGATCGATCGCTGGAAGAAAGTTATAGAGTCGGAAGGGAATTACTTTGAAGGTGACGTCGTGGAAATTACCCTGGAATAGGTACGTTTTAAAATACAAGCAGTGGTCGGATACTTTTGGGACAGCCCTCGTACATCACTCATTATAAAATGTGCAACTGTAAAGATATAGCGTATAAATTGATTTCGTTGTCTTTAATTTTTGTGAGTATATTATTAATTACCTGTTGATTACCAAGTAAAATATTATTAATTATCATATGTTATTATATTTTAATTATTATTATATATTATTAATTATCTGTTAGTTTATTACCAAATAAAATTAGTGACGGTATCAGAATTTTTCGAAATTCTTTTTGTCGACTCTTTGATTGCTGCTATTTTATGAATGGTAGCAATATGATGGTAGATTTCCTTCTGTTTTCAATTATTCTCGTGCATAATAATTGTTTTATTGTTCAAAATTTGGTTAAAATAACTGATGGTAAAATGTCCCATAATGATATTTTCTTGAAAATAATTTTAGTAATGCAAGTATAATTTACCTAGTAATTTGAAAGTTTTTAAATGGGATTTTAGCAAATAAAGAAAACGGTATAAGGATGTGAAAAAATGAAGTTGTAGTGAAAGGAAGTAACACAGAAAAAGAAATTTTTAGGATAAAATAATACTGGAGGTAATCCAATAGTGGAACAAAAAAGAAGAAAAAATGTCAAAAGTTTTGCCATTAAAAAATAACAAAATTATAAGCATAAAATACTTTTGAGGGACATTTTTTTCATGTTAATTGAACTATTTTGACTTTTTTCTTCTATCAATACAATTTTCTCCGTTTGTCACTTGATAGTCATTCAACTATTTACACAATTATTACATTTGGTAAATGTATCATTACGTACATCGCCGATGCATTGTATTGTCTTTCATATTTTCAGGAACATTGACAAGAATTTGACAATTTGATATATATATATATATATATTTATTTATTTATTTATTTATTTATTAGTTGATATTAATAGATATAATTTTCCAAGCGTGGCATCATTTTCTTAAATGTTAATGTTTTCCTTTTTTTCTTAGTAATGGATGACAGTTTATTAAAATTTACTCTTCTATTGGAAAATAATATTTTAAACGCTTTTATTATAACGTAAAATGCAGTGTTGTAAATTCGTCTTTAGGAGAGCAATATGTCTATGAACAAAGTGTTCCCGGATTAAAAATTGCCAAACTTTAGATATGAATTTAGGATCCTAAAACAAATAAATTTTTTCCTCTGGAAGTATGCTCGCAAATGCTTCCTTCAAGAGATATTTACTAAAGTTGTGAGACTTGGTAACGTGTGCCATTGAAATAAGTCAGGTTTATCACGTATACTATTAAAGAAAATTGTTGTATTTACTAAAAATAATTGTAATTATTATGTTTGTAATTATTGTAATATGTTGATATGTTGCTCAAACTGATTACCATCAGCTTAGAAACAAGCATTACATTTATTAATAGTAGAAGAAGTGGAAACGATTAACACCGTACGCCTATTATTTCGTTACACGCTTGCATTATTCTCAATTTTAATGTTTCAATGTTATTACAAATTGTTTGTACACTTTTTGCTTCACTGTTTCCCACACGAAAAAATCCATTGGAGTTAGGTCCGGTGAAGCAGAGGCCAATTGACAGTTCCAGCACGATCCATCTTCCGAGAATATTAAGTTTTTGCAGTGAAGCAAAAAGTGTGCGAGCAACCTGTTGTATAACATTGAAACATTAAAATTGAGAATAATGCAAGCGTGTAACGAAATAATACGACGTAGTGTCAGTCGGCCACTTCTATTATTGATAGGTGTAATGCTTGTCTTTAAGCTGAAGGTAATCATTTTGAGCAACATATGTAATAATTACAATTATTTTTAGCAATAAATACAACGATTTTCTTTAAAATATTATACGTGATAAACCTGAATTATTTCGATGGCATACGTTACTAAGTCCTACAATTTTAGTGGTAAATATCTCTTGAAGGAAGCATTTGCAAGCATACTTGCAGAGGAAAAAATTTGTTTGTTTCAGGGTCCTAAATTCGTATCTAAAGTTTGACGATTTAACCTGGGAACACCCTGTATATCATTCGTACGAAATGAATGTTTGCACTTTATGAACGATATTTTATAAAATGAAAGTTTGAAACCATATGTTTAATTACACTGAACAATAGAATCGTGGAAATCACATATTCGATAATACTCGAAACGACTATTACTGTGGAAAACCGTTTTTGTACAGTAATGGTCTACAAAAGTATAAGCGGTAGTATTGTTTCGGCAAAAAAGAGCAATGATGAAGATTGCTACACGCGCGCATTTTTTTTTTTAAATTACGTATGTTTTTTTTTTAAATACGTATGTCTAGTTTGGAAAGAATCGACGATTTTTTCTTTGCCAGATAATCTTCGTAGATATCAAAATTACAATTTTTCCTTGACCCGTTTATTTTCGTCAGGTTATATTTCGTTATGATTCTAGTCAAGAAATATTTTAATCGTGCATCTTTTGGAATTTCATTTTTTGACTATTAATTTTTTTTTGTCCATTAATTTCTTTTCATTTTTGTCCATTAATTTCTTTCCTTTTAATTTCTTTTCATTTTTTGTCCATTAATTTTTTTTTTTGTCCATTAATTTCTTCACGTCAAATCAACGATACGACATGTATATTTGAAAATCTATGCCAAATATTAGTTTGTACATATATACAAATAAAACAATATTGAATGTGTCTTATTTTCATCCTTTTTTAATAAATTTAATAGATTCCACATATTTATACACCTTATTCTGTCTTTTCTCCCGTTACTTTTCTCTCGTTACTGTATCCCATTTGATGGGATATGTCGTCGTAGCGTGTGTTGGAAAAGAGAACGGTCGATGATTTCGGGATGTTTTTAGTTGCGCGTTATCGATGTTTCATGACAGTGACGTTTCGGGTGGGAAATGAATCAATCAATGAATTCGTTATTGGAAAGAATTGTTCTTTATTAACGTTGACGGACCTAGCTAAGAACGGCAGGCATTCGCTAGGAATTTCTGCAGTTTGAAATACGGTTACGGAGAAAATACAACTGATTGATCATTAATAATGTTGCAGAACTTTTCGCGGACTCGGTATGTGCGGACGACTCGAAAAGAAAGTACAATTGCAAATACTGCGGCAAGGGTTTCACTTTTTCTGGTCATTTGAGGAGTCATCAGAAGAGTTTCTGCTATTGGAATCCTAGATCAACGTGTCATCAATTGCAAAAGAGCCGGCCATTTTCCTGCGGCCAGTGTGGTGCCTGTTACGCGAAACAATCTCATCTGATTTTCCACGTTAGACACGACTGTGGTAGGACGCAAAAATGTCCCATCTGCGGAAAAACCTTTCTTCATAGTAGCAGCTTGCGAAAACATCGTCAACGGCCGCCTTGCAATTTTCAAATCCGTTAGTCGCCGTACGTAGAATGGATAGTGTCACTCCAGAGAATATGATTATGTTGTTGTATTATACATGACGTTGACGTATTTGATATACGTAGTGTAATCGCGAATCTGTTCGTATATAAATATCTGTCAAGAAGTATTAAGAAACACGATGAGAAAGGAAACGAGTCTATATTTATCTATTAACACGACTTGCCAACATCATCGGTGTCGTTCTTTCCATACGGATTATTTTTGCTTTTACTTGTGTTTCGTTCGCTGATACGCTGCTCGATGTTTTCAGATTTGTTCGTGTCGGACTGCTTGGACTACAAGTCTCTGCTATTCCCCAATTGCATCACCTTACTCCAAACGTTGAAATTTCCTAGAAAGAACCGAAATGTTTTTACGAAGACACGAAGGACAAGGAAACTGCAAGATTTTTGATAATATTCGTGCATGAGTTGAAGGTTGTTTTTCTAGGTGTACGAGGTCACATGTCCTAAACGAAGGAAATTCGACGTGGAAAAAAAAAGAGGCAACGCGTCGCTTTTAGCGATTGTTTTAGCTTTTACTTTCGCGAAGCGTTTTTCTAGCTTTCCGAAATTGTACATGAGAACACGAGAATTGTATGTGACAATAAAAAAAGAGACTTTAGCAATCGTTGAGATTGCGAATAGCCTGACTGGTTTATTTCCTTTTCATTTTTCTTTCTTGTTCTTCTTTTGTTTTGCTTTTTCCTTTCGTTTCTTTTCCATTGTTTGCACGATAATGTACACGACTATAATGGGTTTTTCTTTTCGTTATCCTTTTGTTACTTCATTGTTTAATTTTCGTAGAAGCTTTAGTCATTTTATAATTACAGTGGGAGAACGGTACTTATTTGATCGGTTATGTTACAGGAATATCGAGGAGGCAAATCGTTTTGAATTATTTAATGCAACACAAGAAGGCATATACCCGTGGAAGTGTGAGGAACAATCGTAAGGGTAATGATAGCAGTAGCGAAGAAGAAAACAGCCCTGAAATAAGTAGTAGAAACCGACAGACGCGCAATGCTAAACAAAGTAGTAGCTATGAAAGGAACAATTATAGCAAATGCAATGAGAATTACTCAAAAGGCAAAAAGAATTATTTAAAATGTGAAGAGAACATCTATGAAAAGGATGAGACGACAGTCTCGTTGAATAGGAGGAGCAGTTTTAAAAGGAACAGAAATCAGCAGGAACGTGGTGACAATGATCATAACAGCCTTGATAGAAACAACGCAAAACGCAGAGGGAATACTCACCGAGAGGCATTCTCACAAGATAATAATTCACAAGATAATAATTCAAAATTTAGCGAAACTTCTACGAGCGCCGAATGGATGGAAGCTTTCGATTCCAACCTGTTTGCGAATCAAATCTGTTGTCCCTATTGCAAAATGACGTTCTCTCGACGAATTCATTTGTCAAAACACCTGAAAAACAATTGTCTTAAGAATCCGGTTGCGAAATGTAACTCAGATTTGATAAATAATCCGTATGTCTGTAAAACGTGTGGTCTTCGTTTTAAAATGCAAAAATTTTTGAATTATCATGCACGACACGTCTGTGGAAGAACCGTTGTCTGTGACATTTGTCATACGGAACTGAAAGGTTCGACTGTGTCGGGAAAACACAAAAAGATTTGCATGCAGAAACAAAAGAAGAGAAGTCTTCGAAACAAGACCGAAAATGAAAACCAATCAACTTTTTCGAATTTAAGTTCTAACTTGAGTGATAAAATTGAATGCTGCGACAGCGATTAACGTATTCCTTTGTTATCTTCTTAGTTCTCGAGTTCTTATTTTTATTTTATAATAAAGCAATAGTAAGTGCTAAATTTCAAAGTATTAGGTCAACGCATCATACTTATTTCTCGATATGTATTATTTTTATAAAATTTACTGATACTTCTTTTACCATTATTATGTTCAAATAAATTTCTCAAGTTGACTTCTCAACTCTACAGATTGTTGCCAAATAGAGTTAAGATCTTATTTTTAATTCGATGAGTCAAAAAACTTTTTTATTATATTATTACTTTTTTATTATATTTTATTATATTATATGTATTAAAATTGTGGCTGTTGTTATTATTTTTACTACTACTACTACTACTGCTATTACTGCTACTATTATTATTTCTTTTCCACAGTTGTATGATTAAATTATACGATGAATTATATGATCTAGCAGATAATATATTTTTCTACCATTGTTATATTTTTCTGATTACTTTTTGATTATTGCTACTTTTTTGAGTATCATCGGAATTATCATTTTCATCATTATTGTGATCATCACTGCTGTAATTATTGTTAGATTGAGTAATAAATTAATTCGCTCGCTTCATACACGAAATAAATAAAATTTATCCAGTCAAATAATAATATTCCATAAATATATATTTGTTATGTATTCTTAGAACGAACTTATTACTCAATCCAATATTATGATCACTAATAAGAAAGATTAATTGTATTTATCATAATATTACGCAAGGTAAGATAATTCACGTTTTGTTATTATTACAGGTATATTTTCATCTAAATTTAATTTCGTGTCGTATCTTTGCAAAGCTTTGTATTTTGCTTATTTCATGTTAATAAAATATTTTTATTTCTAACTTATCTTAATTTATCCCACTATTTTATCTGACGAAATTTTGATAGTTAGGCAAAGAATTATCAGTGCGATTGATTGTTTTTGATTGGTGAACTTCGAGTTGTGTTGGTTCTAAATTCAACTGAAATCAACTAGGCCACCATAAAGAATTTCGAAACATTAGATTTATAAAATTATACGAATGAAAATATTATTCAGCATTGATGTTAATGAAACGGTATGGAACCTGTCTGTGTAAAATAATCTTAATAAATAAATCAAATAACCGAACTCTTGTCATCCATCGTAGAATAGTCTTCAATGAACAAAAATGAATGAAACTTGATATGTGTGTTTAATGTTTGACCATAGTCTCCCTTATCTCCTTTTTTCCCATACAACTATTCCTCTGTTTTATTTTTACGTTCTGCAATTTGTCATTAACGAAACATACAATATGAGAAACGAAATAAAAGTACAACATTGTGCAGAATAGTGCGCAAAATTTGTTGGTTCGATAGAAACAAAGTTGCTTGAAGGCGCACGCGTGCGCTTAGATGCTCAGAGCATGGATAAAAATATATTTCTCTGCAATGTCGTCAGTTCGTTGGTGCCGTTTTGTTTCTATTAATTTGCAACAAAAATTCGATTCTTTTTCTAGATCCAATGTACGGGCAGTTACACTCGCCGTTTGTTCGAGCTGAAATGGTAGCAGGAGGATCAATGCGGACCGAAAGTTATCAGCCTCGAAGAGATTTCGGCAACGATCTGAAGGATGAATCATTTCTCTACATGGAAACTGGTTGTCGTCAAGAGTCTATACCTTCCATTTCCAGGACTCACTGGCCCGACAGTGTCTCTGTTCAAAATTCCGTGCCAAGAAAGAAGTTTTACTGCCCACGATGTAACAGTGGATATACTAGACTTTCGGACATGAAAACACACTGTCATTTCCAATGTGGTAAGGAGCCGCGATATCAGTGTCCATATTGCACGAAGAAGGCGAAATTCTCTTCGAATATGTATGTTCACGTGCGACGAATGCATAAAGACGAAAAGCTACAGATTATCGACTTGTATAAACAATTGTCCAGGGTTCGTTATTAACAATCGAACCGAGACTATTACAACTGTCGGGGGAAGAAAATTGAAAGAAATAAGGAAGGATGGATGAAGACTCGATACATATCTCTTAAGTTTACTTAACAATCCTACTCTATCTTATTCTAGTTGCAATAATTCCTAGTTAATTCCAAATTATTATTATTATTGCCTAACATTTTTTCTGAATGCATAATAATTTCCTTTGATTAGGAGCGAGAATAATGTTAATCCAATTATTTTTTTGTAGAATCGTTTGAAATTGTTGGTTAAGGTTACAACGACGACGCCGCGCCGCTGCCCGAGTTAGTCCGGTATTCTCTAGAAATCGTGCTTCTCTCATAGTGGAAAAAAACAGAAACCGAACGATTTATCGAGAAAATGGCATTTATATTCCAACCATTCATTAAAAATACCTGACGTTCAAAGATGAGTCATGGTCGATTCGTCTTGTTTAATGTTTGTTACCAATCTGCTCTGAATAAAGTACCTTTTAAAAATATCTGTCCTCTGGGATTATTATTATTATTTTTTTATTTTTTTATTGTCTTTTTTTAGCATGGTTGTTGTTGGGAGTCAGTAATATGCCTTCTATTTCTTTCCCATCGTTGGCGAAAACTCGAACGCGATACGCGCGGCGACGTATCGTTACTCGTCGTGATATTCGCGATTTTCGATACGAATAAGAATATATACAAAGCACGCGCTTTGTTACACGAGCCGACGAATGTTTTAGCCTTCTAATTTTTAAATACCAAAAGAAAAAAAAAAAAAAACAAAACCCGCTTCTCCGTTTCTCACCCGTTGTCAAATTGTACTGAATGAATGTGAATTTTTTCAGGTTTCAAACGATTTGCCACGTCAAGAATGTTATTGACCGCGGGACAGCGTGGCAGACTTTACAGAAGTTTCATGCCGAACAGTACGAGGTATCCTTGCAGCAATTGTACGAGTGTGTTCGGCCAGAAACGAAGTCTCCTTACGCACTTGAGATACGAGTGTGGCCAACCACCGCGATTCAAATGTCCGTATTGTGATTTAATCTCGAAGAAGACGTCGAACATACAGAAGCACATACGTCGGAAGCACGAAGGCAACGCGGTCTATGTTCAGGATATCTGTCGGCTACCAAACTTGATGACTAATTTAATTTAAAAACCATCTTTAATATTGCTCTTCTCAACTACTTTTCATTTCACGATATTCTTCTTTAGTCACACTGCGATAGAACGTCTACTAACACGTTATGCTGACAGCTTTTCCTGAAAGTAAGATTTTTTTTTTAATCGTTCGCCATTCTATCGGAACTTGTGGTTGAATTTATGATTCGTACGAAAAAAAGTAAGAAATGTACGAAGATGAAAAGGTTTCTCATGCAATGATCTTTCCTTCTCAGATTTCGTTTTTGTTCCTTTCCTCCTTTCTCTCTTTCTCCTCTGTATTTTTTCCCTTTTCTTCTCGATATATTGCATGACAGCAAGGAGAGAGAGAGAGAGAGAGAGAGAGGAGAAAGAGAAAGAGAGAGAAAGTGAGCGAGTGAGTGAATGAGGTGAATGCATGAATGAATGAATGAATGTGTTGATTTAATAACGAGAGAAAGCAAAGATGATTAACTTCACCAACAAAACTTTTCGGCATTTTTGTTCGCTATGCGTGTGTTGTACTCGACGTTTTGCGTCGAGTGTTTGCAATATATCGTCTGTCATGATTGATATGCACGTATTGTGAATAAAGAGAGTGTTTGAACATTGAATAAAATCTTCTGTCGCCTACTCGAATTACAACCTCGAAACTTCAATTTGACATTGACGAGAAGATTGATATTGAGATATTGTCATTTTAGGCGTGATATCGATGCAATTATTGCATGATTTTCGAGGTTGCGATGGAATGAGAAACATATTTTTCGGCATAACAAGCATTTATGCTTTTAGCTACTAAGACTGTACGAAGGAACGAAGAATGCTTGATAGTACCATAGTTCGTCTGCCGCATTACACGAGTAACTTTCTCAAATGAAAAGAGCAAAAGTTTCTATGTTTCTACGGATCAGTCATTAATAGTCTATCGATGGCTCGCTTGTATGTGATCATCGGTTATAATAATGATCTTGATCGCCGTGTATAAATGGACACGTAAGATGGATGTACCATGGCCAATCGTTTTCAAACTTCACCCGAAGAAGTCGTCTCAGTTTGTCTTGTCGATTAGTATCTCGATCTGTAACGTCTTGCATTTCTCGATTGACCGAGAAACTTACGGTAAATGAATCGATGAAAAGTACATCATTGACCTACTTCTTTTGCAATTTATTTCCTTTGTTCGCAGACGTGTCGTTTCCTTTTGAAGCTCTAATGGACGAACGAAATGCCTCCACGTTCTTCAATTTCCAACACGTTTACAACGTCAAGTTTCCCTGTCCAAATTGCAGCAGCGTTTTCAACCGGAAGAACAACTTGCAGAAGCATCTCAAGTACGAATGCGGCCAGTTGCCGAGGTTCAAGTGTCCTCATTGTGATTATTGCTCGAAGAAAACGTCCAACGTCCGCGCGCACATTCGGACCGTTCACCTTGGCTCCTCTGTATACGTGATCGATCTTAAATCAAGCTATGTCTAATTGTGTTCCGGAATTATGCTTAAACTCTCGAACTTTTAATATCAGTATTAATCCAGAAGTAATGAGAGAGCTAGAAAGAAAACTAGGAATTGAGAGAAAGGAGGGGGGAGAAAGCGGGTGAGAGACAAATGCCTGTATTGTTTTTTTCTGTATTTAGTATACAGTTTCGATATATTTTTGTATTTAGTCGAAATAAAGTTTTCCTTTGTTTGAACGCATACAACGCACTTGAAAAAAAAAAAAAAAAAAAAAGAAAAAAAAAGAGGACTTTGGACACGATAGAGTATCATCGTTCAACTTGCTTGTCACAATATAGTCACTGTTAGTGTTGTATTATTAATTATCCTATCCTTCCTGCGGAAATCCTCTCCATGGATATCGATGTCAAAGTGTTCGAGGCGTCCATAAATGGTACGTGTTCGTTGCTCGAATGCCGACTCTGACGGCTTTCAAATATTTTCTTACAGATCTGGAACATCTGGGTGGCTTCAAGATACCGTACACCGTGATGTCAAGACCGACGGTATTTCTGGACCGGAACAAAGACAGATTTCCCTGTCCAAAGTGTACAAGCACTTTCAACCGGAAGAACAATTTGTACTCACACATAAAATTCGAGTGCGGTCAGCTACCGAGATTCGGTTGTCCGTATTGCGATTACGCATCGAAGAAATCTTCGAATATACGTGCGCATGTACGTCGGAAGCATCACGGGTACAATGTCAACGTTATCAACGTGTCGCGTAATGCGACGTTTGGGACAACAACGGAAGATGAGAACTCTGAGAAGATCGAGCAGATCATTTAACAAACATGTTGTTCGTGATTCTTGCTTGAATTTGTACTTTCGTTCACGCGTTGTACCTGATAATATTCCTCTGTTGCCGTTGAATAGTTGAATTTATCTTGTATATCGTAAAACGATTCGCGTGAATTCACAATTAGAGAAATAAACAAGCCGCTGTTCAATTTTCCAGACATTGCTTTTCTAGACAACTCCTTTTAGAATAAATAAAACAGGACGTGCTTCCTGCGCCGAGACACTGTTTTCGTTGAACAATAAAATATCTGCTGTAATTATCAGCAACGAATATAGAGAAACGATCTTTTATTATTTCATCCTTTTCTTCACAGAAGATGTTGGATCGCGGAAATCGAACATATTGCCTCCTGACGTGTCGTAGACACTCGGGAGCTCGACGACCGAAGAAGGTTTGACGTCAGCTCCAATTCTTATTTTTTTTTTTTTTTTTCCTCTAGTTTCTCTTTGTGTATGTAGGATTCCTGATAGTACAAACGACTCTGACAGGGGCGTCGTGTTCTTGTTTCTGTTCCAGGTATAAATTACTGTGTGTTCACCGGGGTGGCAATGCACTCGCAAAATTTTCTTCTTCAACGACCAACCTGCGGCCTACCTATCGTTTCATCTTTTGATTCCCCGAGAATGCTCGCACGGAAATTCCCCTGTGCCAATTGCACCAGCGTCTTCAGTAGAAAAGGAGGGCTGACCTATCATCAAAAATTTGAATGCGGTCAGAAGCCACGGTTCAATTGCCCGTATTGCAGTTACCGTGCAAAACATATCTCGAATGCTCGTCGGCACGTTCGTAAATGCCATCCAGGAGAAGAAGTGTACACCATAGATCTTTGTCAGTTGCAACAGCACGTTGCTTGAGGTTATGCTCACCGAAGATTCGAAAACTTGCGCGCAGAAAGAGGATACGAAGGAAGGAGGAAGTATCTGGACAAGCGATCGCGAAACATAGAATTTCAATCGATTAGAGGCGATGAACGCGACAAACGAATGCATTATCTTTCATCGATACTCTGTAACATTCTCGATTTGGGTATTATCGTCGCAGCCATCGTTGTCTCAAAAAAAAAAATGGTACTCATTGACGTTCGTGTCAAAAGAAAAGTGTTCAAATCGTATCCCATATCGATTCGGGTCAACAGCTGTTGCGTAAAACTACTGAAACTGATACCAAAAGTATTTGATTTGACACCAAAAAGTATCTGCGGTTATGTCAATAATGGTTGGTCAACAGCTGTTGCGTAAAATTATTGAAACTGATACCAAAAAGTATTTGTGGTTATATCAATAATGGTTGTTTCAAATTTATGTCACAATTTTGCTGATACATCATTTTATTTGCAAAGGACTTTCATAAAAATTTTATTTAGTTATGACAAGGAAGAGAAAAAAAAGAAAAAGAACTGGCAGGGTACGATTCGAACTCGAGTCTTTTCTCATTTTGATATCGGTTTTGCTACGTTAAGTTTGGAATATTTTGGAATTCAACGCGATTTTCTTTCTTTTCTTTTTAGGAGTGCCAAGCATCGTATTGCGTGTTACGCTTTGTCGACAGTAGTCATCGATGAGGAGAAGATTCTCGACAAACTGAATTTGCATATGTACCCATACACGAAGACTATCAGTGGCTATGAAATAGAATTCGCTACCGCGAAAATACGTTGTTTTGTGACTTTTGTTCACTTCGAAACAATCGGACAACAAATACACATTGATTAGTTCGGAATCGTAAATCACAATGTTTCATTTGTCGTATTAATGTTATCTAGCAGTATAAAAAGTGATACATGCACTTATGTTTGTGGCAGCGTAAATTTTGCTTCGACATTGATACAACTATGTTTGCGATAATATTAACCAGATTTTTCACAAATATACAAAGTTAGTGCGATCTTGTTTGTCAATTACGTTTACTAACAAAAAGATATCCACCACCTGTCTTTCCCTTTTGCGTTTGGTTTAATGTAGTTGATGGCCGATTCGACATTGAACAAAATGTTTCCCGAGGTATGTCATCTGCCATCAAACTTGAGGTTACTTATCGAATCGTCCTGAAAATTCTGACGGTTGACCAAATGAACACGATATTTGATGAGATCTTTGTATCATTTTTGTTCCAGAGTATTTGCAACCAGCAGGTTTCTCGTATGCGTCGTTGATCGATAGAAGACGTCGAAGTTATCCGAAAGCCGGTATTTTCACGACAACATATGTCGAGAAGCAAAAGTTCCCTTGTCCGACCTGTTCCAGTGTCTTCAGCCACAAGAATAATCTTTATTATCACTCCAAGTTCGAGTGCGGTCAGTTACCACGATTCAACTGCCCTTACTGTATTTATAGAACGAAACACGTGTCTAACGTGCGTGCTCACGTGCGTAGGAAACATCCTGGTAACAACGTCTACGCTATCGACGTCTGTAAAATTTTGGACTGATAAATATGTTACGTTTGACGTGGTATTTCCAGGACAAATATGACTATGATGACTATGATGATTAGAGCGACAGCGACAACATCAAGAACGATGACGATATTAGCACGTCTGAATATGTCTGAATATGTACGTTTATGTGCACGTGCATACTATGTTTGGAAATGGGTTCTTGTGAAGATGGTTGAATCTACCCATGGATATAACTAATATAATATATATTGCCTGTTGTGTGTGTGTATATTTCTATTCAAAGCAGGCTACAAATTTTGCAAATTTTGCAAATTTTGCAAATTAAATGTTTCCGAGACACGTTTTTATACCCGTGAATCAAGAATAATTCTAGTCTAATTTAAATCTTGCGCGAGTATCAGTGACAGAGTAAAGAATATCGCTTTACTTTTGATCTCAGTTCGCAACAAACATAGCGCGTTATATATATATATATAAAGATGTTTTTAAGTGAAATGTACTTCCCAATGAAACATGTACTGTCAATGCAATGATAAAGTCTGATTTCTACAGAGATCGGTGTTTAACTAGATTCTCTTTAAGAGAATCTTCCGTTCCTCCCTTGCGGTTTTGTCTCTCTCTTTCTTTTTTTTTTTTTTTCGGGAACATTAACAGTTGCGTTTTCTGCTATTGCTTTCTCATTTTCTCTTCTTATTTTTTGCGTTTTTCTCTCTCATCGTTTTGTGTTCAATTTGTAGTTTCATATTAAGAGAGAATCACAATGAACGTAAACAAAGTTTATCGATCTGTGTGAATGTAAACGAGTGAAATTTAATTTCAACGTGTACAACAAATTTTAATAATAATACGAACTAAAAAGTCGCAACCACGTCGATTCAGAGCTATACGTTGCATTCTTTCTCAACGTACCAACAGGCAGCGCTCGTTAACTTGCTGTATATGTCATTTCTAGTAGCGATTGTCAAAGCGATGATACAGGTACATTGGCGAGAAAAGAAGCGACTTTTTGATTGGCAAGTGTTGCGATTGAGTGACTTAGTTGTTAGATGTTTGGATTTGAAACATGTCGAGCTTGTCGAAAGGTCATTTAACAGAATTAACCGTAAGAACGTCTGCATTTTCCAGAGGAGGTACCAAATCCGATCGAGAATTATGGATGGAATCGAGCGGTGGCAAATCGTAAGGTGACTCATCCTCGGGTTCGTCACAAAGTGCTACACATCTGCCCAAAGTGTGGCAGGTCTTTCAACTGGCGATACAATCTGCAACATCATTTGAAGTACGCTTGTGGACAATTGCCGCGATTCAACTGTCCATATTGTGCATATAAGACTAAACACACGTCGAACGTTAGAGCCCATGTGCGTAGAAAGCATCCGGACAGAGAAGTCTACGTTGTTGACTTGATGAGCGTACAGCATTGAATCATGACTAGAGCGCAGTGTATATTCACGTCAAGTTGGGAATCTATTCGATTCGATTTTTAACGGAGCAGTTCGCAGCCGATTGTTGAGTGCGTGCGATAGTCGCGATTTAATCGCCCTTATTTCGTGTATAGAGCAGAATATTCTTCTGATTGTGCGAATTCACTCTGACGACGATTACGTTGTAGATATATATATATATATATATATAAGTACAACTGGTCAATTTCCATGGTTTTTATATAGTGCACTATGTCATTTTGAAAAATGAATGTTACATACCCTTCTTTCGTCTCTCAACGATACGCAGTCATCTTGTCACATCACAATTGATTCGACGAACATTTGCCTCACTTTTGACGAATTGATATTTACAAACTTAATTTTTATCCTTCACAAACGCTTCTTTTACAATTTCCATGTTTCCATGTATTTACAGTATTTCTATGTTTCCATGTTTTACAGTATTTCCACGGGAGAATAATATTTATTGAAACTTTTCCTTTCTCTGTCTCTCTGTTTCTTTTCCCTGTTTCTACGAAGTGTTCTTTGTTTCGCTTTGTTAGAATTGAACTTGATATTTGCAATAGTCAACAGCGATACTGTTGAATAAAGAATTACGAAGCGAAAAGAGTACATTCGTAGAACACAAGTCCAAATCGAGAAGTAATAAAATGTTCTGTTACTTAACTGGAAACGAAAAGTGGACGTCGCCGGAAGTCATTTGGTTGACCTTTTTCTGTTCACAGGTGTTCAATGTCTGGTAGCGCATCGTTCCATCTACGATCACGTTCGAAACGAGCGAAGCGAAAATTATTCTTGCCATAAGTGCGGTAACGTTTTTACGCGAAAAAATAATCTGTACAATCATCTGAAGTTTCAGTGCGGCCAGTTGCCGAGATTTTGTTGTCCGTATTGCCCGTATCGCACGAGGCACTCTTCAAACGTTAGATCTCATATACGTAGAATGCATCCTGACCAGAGGGTGTATGTTCTGGATATTTGCGATAATCAACAGTAGCGATAAGCAACTAGTTCCATTGAATTTCTGAGCGAAAAACTAGAGGACGCTTGGCAAGCCATCATCGGTTTCTTTTTTCATTTCCTCTCCTTCTTTTCTTCGCGGAGGAAGAAAACGGATGGAACGTAATACCGTACATAATAAATCGACTGTATTGAAATTATTGTAAGCAACGGTAACAAGTTTCTGTATTTTTCGATAACATTTGAAGTGGCGCAAGTTTCTTCCTTATACAATTGTGCGACCGTTAAATTTTATATATTGTACATATAGTGTACGTATATTGCGTGCGGTTTGCGAGCATGTCGTTTTCGTCGATGATACAACGTTACTTACGACCTCGCGGCACTAGTCAATGGATATTTGATTGATCGTTTGACTTGTTTGCAAGTTTGTGGTTTTATCGTTAGGCTTTCGATAAGAGGTGGACATTCGGTATCGACTTGTAGGTTTCGTTTCTACGAAAGAAGCGTACGTAAACTCGCAATCAGCCAGACCCGTTTCGTTCCAGATACTATGGGATACGTGTTTGGGATCAACATTGGTATCGGAGACGAACAAGGCCAAAGTATCGGTAAACTCTGGTCTCGATTGCCAAACCAAACCGATTTAGACAATAACTGTAAGACGAAGAAGTTCCCTTGTCCGAACTGTGCCTGTGCCTACAGCCAGAAATACTCGCTGAATCGACATCTGATGTACGAGTGTGGCCAAGAACCTCGGTTCAAATGTCCTTACTGCGAATATCGATACAAGAAATCGGCCAACATTTACGAACACGTGAGAAGAAGACACAAGAATTGTCAGGTATATGCGATCGATGTTCTCAAGATCACGGAAGAGACTTAATAATCTCGTTTCTCGTACATAGATTCAACGATGAATTTCATTGAATTGGCTGTTATTTCTTGTGTTTGTCACAAGACTCGAACGAAATTCGATCCTCGATACGATCTTCGATTTATTTTCTAGATTTTTATACGACGGCACATTTTCCTATCGTTTACGAAATGTACATATGTTTTAGACTATCAATAAAGAGATCGTTGTTTGTACGAAAGCCGGTTGGTCGATTATCACCGTTTAATTTATTTTTCGAACCTTTCCGTGCGATATCAGTCGCAATGCGACTTCTTCCGGCTCTATTCTCCCCTTTTCGCTTCTTTCCATTTTCTGCTCCATTTCGCTTCGCTCTGCTCTCTACTCTACTCTGCTTCTCTCTGCTCCACTTTGCTTCGTGTTCAGTTCTGCACAGTTTTCACTCTGTCCTATCTTACCCTTTCCTTCACACCGCTCTGCTCTGTAGTCCTCGCGTTCCTTATTCCCTCTCGTGGTTGTTAGATACGCGCTGTCGCGCGATTTAACGAAACTCACTTAATTAACGACGATTGTTCACGTTCAGTGATGAATCTTCTTTTCCAGGCGTCGTCTCGCGCTTGGTTTGCGCAACATGGAGACAGCGCAAATCGACCGCCCAACGACCCTCCGCTGCTAATAAAAGGTTCTTCTGCTCTAACGCTTGCGGCAGCTCTTTTACTCACCGCGGCTCTCTAACCAGACATCTGCGTTACGAGTGCCGTCAGAATCCACGTTTCAAATGTCCGTCTTGCGACTTTCGTTCTAGATGGACCTCGGATGTCTATAGGCACGTACGTAGAAGACACGAAGGTAGCGTCGTACGATGCATCGACATCGGTAGAAATTAATGTCGCACAGAGTTGGAAGATGGAAATAGTCCTTGTACTCCACGACTAGATATCTTATAATAAAAGCTTTCCCAATTCTCATTGCCGCGTTGTACCTTCGATTCGGGAAGCGTTCAAGTTGTGGCAGAGTGAGTTATTCTCGTTTTTCAGATGGAAAAAAAAAAAAAAAGAAAGAATCAAACGATCATCTTTTCAGCAATCGAGATAGTCAAGAACATTGCGCCGAACGGAAAGGAAGGTGCAAATTTCCTTGCGGTGCATTAACCTCGATGGGCATCGAAGTTCGATCATGATCGTCACGATTGTGCAGCGATTAGCTCTGCTGAAGCATACCGATTGGAGTACATTGATCGAATCTCCTTTATGCGAATCGAATATAAAAATGGAACACGAACAGCGTTATACGTGCAACAATATGTCTAAAATCTTCTCGTGTTTGTTACGCGTGATTTGCTTCGCTGAATCTCGTCTCGTGGAAGAAGGAGCACGCGGGGATCACTGAGAATGACACAGGATGTTGGTTCAAATATACTCAGTGAACGCAATTTGAACTTGCAACGATCAACACGATTGACCGTGAGTATTTTTTTCTGCTTTCAGATTCACGATGTTATACGAACGTTTGCTACAAGCAACGAGTACGGCACAGCGACACGAATTACAAGAAACATCCCTGCCCGAATTGTCCGAGCGTTTTTACTTGGAGATGCACGTTGAAGAGGCATTTACGCAACGAATGCGGGCAGGAACCGCGTTTCAAATGTCCCTATTGCGCGTACCGTGTCAAATGGAAGGCCAACATATGCAAACACATCAAGAGAATTCACAAGAATTGCAGCGTCTATGTTTTGGACGTTTGGAGAACCGATTAGCTCTCTCTCTCTCTCTCTCTCTCTCTCTCTCTCTCTCTCTTTTTACTCCTTGCAATTCCTACTAATTTTATCAACCGAACCATACTTTATCTTCGTGGTAATTGATCGATTCTTTTCAATAAATTAAATGTAACACGACTCAAAGAATGTTGCGTTCTTTTTGCGCATACTCCAAATACTCGAAACGGCACCGACAATGAATAACAAACGAGCAAACAACCGAGCCATCGTTATGAGAAAATTCCGTCTGTTCGTTTGTTTCAGGTTCCGAGCGAAATTGGTGGCCACGCAGAGAAACTGGCAGATCGACGAAATGCAGATCGACGAAAGTGCGGAATACGATTTTCATTTGTCCAAGTCCGAATTGCAACAAGTCGTTTAATTGGAAGGGGAACTTGAATAGACACCTGAGATACGAGTGTGGCCTCCAGCCGCGCTTTAAGTGCCCGTACTGCAAATATTGTTGCAAAGTTAAGGGCGATGTGAGCAAGCATATATTGAGAAAGCATCACGATTTGGCCGTTTACGTGGTTGATTTGTTCACCGCTTCGTCTTCGCGTTAGACGAGATCGACGCAAATGCGGCATACGATTTTCACTTGTCCAAGTCCGAATTGCAACAAGTCGTTTAATTGGAAGGGGAACTTGAATAGACACCTGAGATCTTCAGCCGCGCTTTAAGTGTTCTATACTGCAAATATTGTTGCAGAGTTAAAGACGATGCGAGCAAGCATATATTGAGAATACGTCACGATTTTCACCGTTTACGTGAGATCGGCGCAAGTCGGTCAAAAAATATTTTGTATTTTCATTCGAATAAAGTATAATTTGTCATTTTCAAATAACGTGCCAATTTTTACAAAGACAAGATGTTAACATGATCCACATAATTCGATCATGGGTAAGCTTTGAACGTTGGCAGCCTTTTGCAGCAACGTTGCTGTAACGTTCTTCTTTTTTTTCTTTTGATTACAGGCTTTGACAATACAGGTAATTACAGGTGTAATGCATTAATTATGCACGCGGTTTTTTTTTTTTTTTCACTCGATGACGGACATTGAAATACTTACCGATACAATCATCGTTCATCGTCGTCAGATGAAATTGAATCGGATCGGATATAGGATCGTTTGCTTGATTTTTTTCTCGCACGTTTATTGCACATATTTTCGGTGCCACTTGCCCAAGACGTATTTGATCGCGAACGATTCGTTCTTTTTCAGGGCACAAAGGATCCACGTCGTGGATGGGCTATCGGTGCAGCAATTGGAAGCCTAGTAAATACGCCTGTCCGAATCCAAACTGTCGAAGCGTATTCACTTGGAAGAGGAACTTGACCATTCATTTGCGTTACCAATGCGGCCAGAATCCGAGATTCAAGTGTCCTTATTGCGACTACGTGTGCAAGGTGAAGGCCGATATACGGAAGCACATCAAGATCAAGCATAAGAACAACGACGTCTACGTGATTGATATCTTTCAATCGTGGCGAGTTGTTCGATAAAATCGTTTGCTACAGACAGCAAGCAATACCGAGAAAAACCAGCGTCGCGTTTCGAAATTAACGAAAGAGATGCGCGCGGTCTTGTGGATGGAAATTAACCAAGGATGTGCGGGGTTCGGACAAAAACGACGTCTTTGTTTCCCTTTCTTCGCCTGCGATAACAACAGACCATCGTAAAAATTGTCCGTAAAAATGATCGAGGTTTGGTTCTTGTCGACGCTTCGCATGCAATCGCGCCTTTTCCTTTGTCCTCTGGCTTCAGGGTTTCGCATCAACATACACATACATCGGCTATACACAGGTATACTAACAACGAACCAAAGTTTTGACATGGTTCGGCATCACGTTCCTCTGTGTCTCTCTCTCCCGCGTTTTCCATCCGTTGTCACCGAAACTCTTTACTGTCGCGGCGAACTTTTAGAAACGGAGAACGGAGCCGATGAATTCGAGTTGGTTGACCCTAACGTTTCAATTTTTTTCCTTCTAGGTACTGGCGTTCGCGTCGTCGTACAGACGCGAATCGAAAATTCGGATGCATTTACCAATTCCAAGACAAAGAGGTTTCCATGCCCGAATTGCACGAGTGCCTTCGGCCAAAAACCGAGTCTGACCAGACATTTGCGATACGAGTGCAGACAAGAGCCACGATTTCAGTGTCCCTACTGTCAGCAACGAAGTAAAAAGACGTCGGACATTTACGCGCATATCAGAAGGAAACATGCGAATTTGAAAGTTTTCGTTATCGATATTCACGGATCGATCGCGCACAGCTCGTTCAACTCGTTCAAAATAGATCGGCTTTGAACCAAGCTTCGCCGAATTTCATACTTACGAATTTACTTACGATTAACGTTTGTTCAACGTTTTCTCATGACGGCCTCGGCCTTCGTTGTCTGATACGATTCGAACGAAGTTAAAGTCTTCTGAACTTGAATCTGTATGAATGACGTACGTAATGTGCGTAATGGGAGTAAAATAATTGTGGTTAAATAAATTCAATAAAATTTTATTTATCTCGATGTTATTCATCGCGTATATTCATTTCTCAACCACGTGTTCCAGCATTTTGCGCTCAATGTACTTTCGTGTTTCTCCGATGCGTAGCGGTTGTTTGTTTCAGGTCACTTTAGCGAGCGACATGGCCAACGGGAATTTGCAAACGTTTGCGGTTAAAATCGTTCGGTGATTTTTTTTTTTTTTTTTTTTCATAGAACGGGTTCTAGGTGTCTTCGATGTCAATGATTCGATTCGAGTTATTAAACTTTCAACACGTTGTTGCCGCCGCGTCGTCTTTTCCCTCCTCCTGCTCCTCTTTTTCGCTCCTCTTTGTCGGCGTCAAATAGCTGGTTGTGTTGCATACATGAATTCTGTCATTGACGATCTACGCGACTTGACTAGCTCGTTGATTGTGCGCGAGAATGTTGCTGCGTTTTCTGTTTCAGTTAGTCTTGGTTTCGGCAGCTGGTGGAACAAGTCGAAGAAATTCTGCTGTCCTAATTGCCCAAGCGGATTCACTAGAGAAACGAATCTTCGAAGGCACGTGCGATATGGATGCGGGCAAGGGCCAAGGTTCAAGTGTCCCTACTGCGAGATGCATTCGAAAGAGATCTCGAACGTGTATAGACACATTAGGACCAAGCATCGAGGAATGTGCGTCTTTCTCATCGACATCGCTACCAACAGACAATTTTATGCGCGAAAGAATTGATCCGATGTCTAGATGCGACGCGGAGGGAAGTCCTGTGCGCACGGAATGATCCAGTTGAATGAACAAACACGGAAGTTAGGGGGATATTTTTCAAATCGTGCGATAAACAGCGTTATTTTGAACAGTATCAAAGAAAATTCGCCTCTTTCATTTGGATGGCCTAGTAAATCCAAATATTTCGGACAATTTCCACGGGGATATTCACGAACAACGGGAATATCCGTTTGTAAGCTCGAGTAGTATGTCTACAATAAATGTTCATTTGTTTGATAAATCGAAAGTTTTTCGATTTTCTAAAATTTTAATTACGCCAATCGAAGCAAAAGAATATTGCTCTAGGTCTTCTGTTTGTTTATCTATTCTTCTCTTTCTCTCTCTCTCTCTCTTTCTCTCCATCTCCCTTGTCCCTTTCTCTCTCTCTCTCTTTCTCTTTCTGTCTCCTTATTGTTTCTTTGATTTCCTCGTTCCTTTTTTCATGTCTCTCACAATCGACGACGATATTACGTCGATTAAAGGAAATACGTTTCATCGCGTCCTCTCTGCTTATGATTTCAGGGGTGATGTATTTGCCGGAATCGTCGACTTTTCATTATCGTATGGATCAGTATCTGCAAATGGAACCGCAACAACAGCGTTATTGCCGGCTAGGAAAGAAACACGGAAGCAACGATAACAATAGGTTAGTCTGATCTGTTGTCTCGTACGCGGTTTTTACGTACGTTTCGAGTACGTTTCTCTAGCGTTCGAGTTCGCGAGCATGACCGATGATTCGCCGATTTCAATATAATGTTACGATGATGCATCAGGTATAATTGTCCAAAGTGCGAGAGGACTTACCGACACTTACATCATATGTTACGCCACTATAAGTTCGAGTGTGGCAGCCCGCCGAGGTTTCAGTGTCCCTATTGCGAAATGAGGAGCAAACAGTCTAACAACGTTTACAAACATATACGTCTCAAGCATCCCGGATTGAAGCTCGAAGTCGTTGTACTTCAGTACGAACAACAATGAACAACTTCTTCTGTTTCTTCTTCTTTTGACTAATAACATTTGATAATAAAGAATGTGATTGATAAAGAAATCATTAACGTTTAATAACGATAATAAAGAGTGTGGTTGATAAAGAAATTACAAACGTTTAATAACGATAATAAAGAGTGTGGTTGATAAAGAAATGACAAACGTTTTGCGTAGTTCACCACTATCCTTCAATTCCCGCGTTGAAAGATACTTCGTCCAGTTCTCAGGAGGTGTAACGATTAACGCGTGCAATTAATTTGCAGGTAGAGAATCGGCGAGTGTCAAGGACGTCCGACATTGAAGAAAACCGCAACGACAGTGGCTTGCCTCTCGAATCATCGTCGCGTTATCTTGCGAATTCTTTGATTAATTTTCTTCTCGTGCATACAGCTTGAAGATGTCTGCAATCGCTTTACTTGTTTGTCTATAATTTGACGAAGAAATTGAACGTAACGATGACGCGCGTATGTGTGTGTGAGCCTGGAAGCACAATGATCCGAACCTCTTCGGATACAGTGGCCCGTGAAAGTATTCAAACGCTTGCTGCAGAAGGATTTTTATACACGTACATATCATCCTTGTTGTATGAAACAATACGAAATTTCATTAACGCTGTGACGATTTTTATGATTATGTTGATAAAATTTGAAACTAATCTGAAAATGCATACAGAATGCGCCATCTAAGTTTGCCACTTCAAATATCTCTATTACTTTTAGAGATATGAAGAAATTTTTCATATTTTCAAATTTAAAAAATTATTAACGAAAGTTATTCGGTGCAGGTGAAGCCATAACGTAGCAGTAATATTTTTTTTTTTTTTTTTTTTTGGTAAGTGGAGGAATCTAGGAGATTTCGAGGTCACCTTTACTCTTTTAAATGGAATGATATGTTACACGAAAGACAAGAACAAGTTATAAACACATGAATATTGTCTTTCGTCGTACATGTAATAAATTTTACAAAATTAAAGTTGAAAACTTCTCGACATACGCAGGTTAATATTTCTTTTATGGAGAATTTTATGTATATTTATATGTTTGACAATTTTCTATGAAATGTATGTGCAATATATATAATTTCTACAGGGTGTCCTATCTAAATTTGCTACCTCAAATATCTCCGTTGAGAAAATTTTGTTAACAAATTATTTTATGTTATTCAGTACAGAGAGAACCATAACATATGGTGGTGATGATTTTTAAGTAAAGGTAGGTCGAGGATTTGAAGGTCATCTTCACCCCTTTAAATGAAATGATGTTTTTTCATTTATTAATCCGGAGATGCTTGGATGTTCCACTTGCTTAGTAAAGAAATCAACAGACTGAGAGAGTGGAGGTCATGCACGGCGAGGAAATATCAATGTGTGTGGAGAGATCGATGTGTGAAGAGATTAATGCAGTGAGGAAAATGAGCGCTAGTGATCAAGAAAGTAGGGGCAAGGGCTCGCGGACCACCTCTGAATTAATGAATGAAAAAACACACCCCTTTACTTAAAAAAAAAAAAAAAAAAAAAAAGGATCAATACATGTTATGGTTCCCTTTCTACCGAGTAACTTTTGTTAATAAAATTTTTTCGACGGAGATATTTGAGGTGACAGATTTAGATAATAATAATAATATATATATATATATATATATATATATATATATTGCTGATAAATAAATCCTATTGTATGAATATTGAGGCTTACGACTTTAAATACTATTGCAATCCCCACGAGACACTTATATTTGTATCGTATATCTGGTAATTTCTGTATGTCTGTTTTTGTCTTGTATTTGTTTCAAATTTTCTTTCTTATAATCATGACAAAATGTTAATAAAATGTCAATGAATGTTTTATAACACGGATGATAGATGTATTCATGAGAAGCTTCTACAAGTGATCGAACACTTTCGTGAGCAATCGTAGAAATTGTTTCATTCATCTTGTATCTTCTTCTTCTTCTTCACCAACGATCCTTTGCACATACGGACTTAACACTTCGAAAGTTTTCACTCGAGGAATCGGACAGAAAAAGCGTGGAAAAGAAAAGAAAAGCAACTTATTCGATTTTGAGGAGCGAGGTTCCCAAAAAATTCCAACTAACCGATCTGTTCCGTTTTTGTTTTCAGCTTTTCTGCAAATGTTGCCGCTACCTTGGATCGAGGACAAATATCTGGAACGAAGCTCGAGAAAGAGTAAAACCCGATTCCCTTGCCCACGTTGTCGAAAGAGTTACACGACCAAGAGCGCGGTGACGGCCCACTTCAAGTATGATTGCGGCAAACCGCCGCGTTTCGAGTGTCCTTATTGTGGCAAGTTAAGCAAGAAAAAGTTCAACATCCAGGATCACATACGGCACAAGCACCCATCCAAGCCTGTCATCTGCAACACGTTGTTTTAGGACCATCGTTTGTTTTCCTGTGTCCAATGTGCGACGTATTACGGGTTTCTCGGAACTATATCGATGCGAACACATCGTTGGTCAACGACGGTCCGTATACATCTTTATGGCCCCATTTTATGTCACTTCTTCGTAAACGTTAATTAATTCTTGACTCAAGATGATGGATTATTTTCAATCCACTTGTTTTTCCTCGAATGTTGCTCGAATCGTTCAAATTTTTCGAATTTTATTCGAATCACGACGATACCACCAGTGGTTAACTAAATCGGAAGTGCAACTGTGAAAAATGTGTCGTTTTGTATCTGAGCCAACCAAGTTAGTCGTGTGTAAGCTCGGCCGATTTGTCAGAAAGACGTCTGAAAGTTTGAAAAGAATAAAGAATCTTTTTTGTGGGAAAAGCAAGAACAAAACGTGTTCGGTGTATTCTGCGATCAGAAACTTAAAAAAAAANAAAAAAAAAAAAAAAAAAAAAAAAAAAAAAAAAGAGTGACATCGGCTTTGATATTGTTCGCATTGGTCGATGTACTCTATTCCCACGCTAATATCCTGTTTTGCATGATCTCCTGTGTTTCCTCTCGTTTTTTGCGTCTCGATTGTAAGGCGATGTTCGAGAAAGCTCTCCGCAAGAATCAGGGCTGATTTACGATCTTTACCGTGATACGATGTTTTGTAGGTGACCGACTCGACGATCTTCGTGTCGCGCATTCGAGGAAGTTCGCGAGGAAACGGGACACGCTGTACAACGCGTTCACCGGGAAATTTCACTGTCCCAACTGTAACAACGGCTATGGCAGGCGGGACACTATGTTGGGTCACTTTAGGTACGAATGCGGCAAGGCGCCGAGGTACAAGTGTCCTTACTGCACCTTGTGCAGCAAGAAGACATCCAACGTTTATCAACATATCAGGTGTATGCACCCAAAGGAACCTGTCACCCTCGTTAAGCTCTATTAAACCGTTGTCCGTGCGTTCTTTCGTCAAGATCAACAATCTGAATCGATTGAAGTTGGATCGGAGCATTAAAAAAAAAAAAAAAAAAAAGTGTCAGAATCAAATCGATATTCTTTCATTATCACGCCACTATCTCTCTGTTTCCTTCGAACAACGTCGAGTCAAACGCACGATGAGAAATCATGCTGTTCGATCATCGACCTTAGACGACCTTAGATGTTTTTTCAATTGTCGCTCGAACGAATAAAACTGCTAAAGAAGAACGTGTTCGTTTCTTCTAGTATGATCTCGCCATAACATTTCCTCTCGTGTATTTAGCAACGACGAAGCAACAACGACTACCCTACAACATTTTCGTCGAGATTCACTTGGTGTTCGACGAATCGTTCTTGCGATTAACGAGCTGTTTGATTTGTTTCGTTTCAGATGTCTCACGGTGGCAACCGAAGCGAACAAGAGGTTCGTTCGTTCGTTCGTGTTTTTATGTTTGCGACAAAAGGATCGCAACATTACGATGTAATCACGAAGAAGACGGTCATCGTCGTGTGTGGCTATCGAGTTACGCCCGTTTTTAACTATACCACGCAGAAGAATTCATCTTAGCCTCGAAATTGTGACGAACCATAACTTTGGTTTTTCGGTCAGTGGAAATTTCGTTCCGGACTTTCGGTTGGATGTTCACCAGCGAACACGCGCAGTACCAGGGATCACGTGTTACTCGTTACAACGGAAGCAAAACTGATTTAAAACTCGCGACTCGTAGTTTGGATATCCTCGTTGACATTGGACGTGTTGTCTTTCTCTCTCTTCCCTGAAGGTGACGAGTGTCAAACGCTAGAATACTTGAGCACAGATCCAAATACTTGTCGTTGAGACGACACGTATGAGTTCGATCGTCGATCGCACGAAGAGGAAGACCGAACCCGGAACGCACGACTACCAAATGTGTAGATGGCACGCGTATTGCGACTCTCTAAACGATGGAGCCTATGTATTCCTGTTAATAAATGAAAACATCTAGGACATACAACGAGCATACATAACCAAGCTTATCTCTCCTTTGGAAGGAACACACGCTTGCATTATCCTTCCGTTTCCTTTAAAAGATCGCGAGACAAAACGACGGGCTCGTCTCCCCATCTTTCCCCCCTGCGAGAAATCCATCGAGCTCGAATTGAATTTTCGATTCGATGGTTCGCAAGTTATATTTAGTTCTCGTCACCCGTTACCATTGGTTGAACGTGTCAGAGGAGATAACGATTTTGCTGCTTTCACGTTTCTCTAACGGTCCATTCTCGTCTCTTTTTCTGCTTACAGATTTCAGGCCAATTGTCTTGGGAAAGTTCCACGGTGTCGTTCGAAATTCTCGGCACATGCTGAGGCTACAGACGTCCCTTAACCGGCGCGGGTTTCCATGTCCAAGATGCGCCCGTACCTTTCACACGTCTGGCGGCATGAGTCGCCACTACAGGCTCGAATGCGTCGACCTGCCGCGTTTCAAGTGCCCGCACTGCGATATGCGCAGCAAGTATACTCAGGCTGTGTACAGGCACATTAGGGCCAAGCATCACAATATGGAGCTAAGGTTTGTCAAGCTTTACTGAATTCTTCCGGCTGCCGGCTGCGACACATCTTGCTTCAATTTCGAATCGTCGACTCGACCGAACCATCTCCTATTTATATCGAATGTACCGATCATTGGGGAAGACTCACCGTACGTACACACCTTCCCTGTTATCCGTGTTTCCTATGCGTGTGCGCTTTTCCGCTTTACAGCGGGAGAACACGATTCGACGTTGCAACGCGTGCAATTTCATCTTTCACGAGCTACATCGGAATTCTTCAGAAGGAAGGAATGATAACCGAACGGGAGCGAATGACTCATTGCTTAAAGCAAGTTATTAGAGGAAAACGTAGGAAATTGTATTATTTTAATCGATCCTAACGAGAGTTTCAAACAGCGTAGAATACATGTTTCAGGGGTCATTTTAATTCTACCGAACACGCTAGAAGTAACAAAGTAACCATCGACGAAGGCGAATAAAAACCAGCAATGTATATTTGCGAACAAAACAATATTGTTGTTAATATTATTATAACTGCTATTATTAATTATCATTATCCCTTATTATCATTATCATCATCCCTGCCTGTAACAGGCAAAAATTTTCGATTATCGGTACCAGGATTTTCGTAATATAACGTCGTTGTATCGTTGTGTAACAAAAATTGCGTATTGTAAAATTGGGCGGGTGCCCTTCAACGTAAGCATATTTCTCATAATCTTTGTATGTTTTGTCTATAGTTTATTCTCGAAGAACCAAGAAGCATTTTTACGTAACGTACATACCAAAGGAATTACGCGAATAAGTTAATGTACGAACTATGACTAGTTTGAATCAAGAGAATATGCAGACGCAAAGAGGAAAAGAAGAAATAAGAAAACAAAGGAAAAAGAAAAGAAAAGAAAAAAGAAAAACATGCCCAAAGACAACTGTTTTTTTTTTTTTTTTTTTTTTNTTTTTTGGTATGTTTTACGTATGTTTCTTTTTCTGTGTACCTTTATTTTTGTTCGTTTTTAATATTTTCTAAGCTCTTGCTCCGATTCCGTTTTAATAATTTTCATTTTCCTTTCCAGCGTAGCCATTTGAAAGTTTTGTCCAATTGAAAGTCTTATCACTTTCTATGTCTTGTACGCTCGATTTACAAGTTTCTGCGCTTTTGCTTTATTTGTTCGATCTGAGCATGTGTACACACGGTCGTGTATACATAGATCGCGATATAATTGATTTTCTTTCGCGAAACTGTTTTAGTAACGGATACGTACAGTAAAGAGCCGTACAATGAAAAATTGTCGACAATTTAAACTGTTACAACTTTGTAAAAGGAAGTCGTACAACAAACCGCTTGGTTTCATTTCATTTTAAAGCTGAAGATTTCCATTCTCACAATCTTGAGATGATTTTGGATCATGAATGCGGGAAGTTAAGATGCTTTTTTTTTCTGGAAAATTGTAAACATTCAAACGCCCCTAAAAACATTAAAAACTTGATCCGCCATAATCTTAGAAATTGAAATTTTCTCGGAAAATTTGGTGTACGATTTTCTTTTTGCTATTTTATTAAATTTCGAATATTAAGTTTGCAACTATCCTAACAACGAAATGTTAGGATTTCTTGAATTTTTGTCGTTTAAAGTTCAATAAAATGTTGAAAAAAAGAATCGGATAGTAAGGATTCGTTTTGAGGAGGAAACTTCACTTTTCGAAATGATGGTGGATCTACTCAAGTAGAAAATGTTTCAATGTTTTTAGAAACGTTTCTCACTCGATCTAAAACTCAAGATTGCGAATGTTTCAAGTTTTCAAATGAGGCTACTCAAGTTTTCAACTTTTACAGAGTTGCAGCAGTGTCGATTTGTCGATAATGTTTCATTGTCATTGGCTCGGTTAACCTTTTCACTGTATGCATACATACTTTGAATGGATATTTACTTATATTTATTAGAATAAAACAAAATGCGCACACGAGAAAGAGGGAGAGTCCGTGTGTATGTGTGTGTATGTGTGAGAAAGAGAGAGAGAAGGGGGGGGGATGAAAGAAAGAGGAGAGATTGAAAGACGTTAATCGTACGACGAAATATTCAAACGTTGATATGAAATCCTACTTGCAGGTAGGCAATCAGGAAATCGTCACGGTTGGTTCAACTGTCCTCGTTGCACTCACACTTTCCTGTCGAAAGACTGTATGATGCGTCACTACCAGGGCCATTGCGACCTCCTCGAGGTTTGTTACCGTTGTACATACTGCGATTACGGGTCGAAATATAGCTCGAACATCTACAAGCACGTGCGAAGAGTTCACAAACAGCTGCCGTTGTTTAAACCGCATCGGCTACTTCCAATGTTAACCAATGAGAAGGAGAGGCTCTCGCTCTCGGGCAGCAGCAGTTAGAGAAAAATGAGAGAAGAAATCGACTGGCTCTTAATCAGGAGATATCAACGGACGGATCAGATATTAATCGGGACGCCGTGCTGCGGCGTTTTCACCAAAGAATACTTCCCTTTTCTACTATAGATTTTTGTAATCTATTCTCTCTTTTGTTATCGATCCATTAATAAAACTCATTTGTTTTGTTCGTTCATCGGAGGCGTATTGATTATTGAACGTAATTTGACGTTTGATTACATTTACGTTCACCTAGAAACGCGCGTTCACCCAGAAAACGGAAAGGGATCTTTCGAAACGGTCGGAAAGTATCCATCCAGCTGCCTTGCAGTTTCGTGACCGAAATTCGTATTCTCTGAAAACAACACCCGCGCTAACTGTGGAGATCAGGCATACTGATACGGCCTATGATTTGCTTGTCTTTTGCAGGGTACGTTAAGGAGCCGTGGCCTGGACAAACGGAGCAAGTTCAGAGATACTTTTGTCCGAGATGTTGCGGCTCGTTTAGTAAGAAGGCGAATATGCTGACACATTTTAGATACGAATGCGGCAAGGAACCACGGTTTCAGTGTCCATACTGTGGTAAAAGAGACAGGAAATCTTCGAATACCTACAGGCACATCAGGACGTATCATAAGGATAGTAGAATACAAGCGTACAAGCTCTATTGAATCGGGATGCCGAGGAAGCAAGGGAGGATGGAGATATGAAAGGAAGGAAGGAAGGAAGGAAGGAAGGAAGGATAAAAAAGCATGGGATATGAAATGTGGAAGAGACAGGACGCGTACATCGGCGTGCATGCGATGCGAGATCAGTTTGAATCAAGTGAAAATCGTGAGCAGTTGTGTGTACAAGATTACGAAAATAGATGTCTTCCTTGTCCCGTGAAGAGATCACCATTCTCGTTCTATCCCGTCGTTTAGTTCAATCTCCCTTTGTTCAATGTTACTTGTTTCAGTGAACTGCTCGAAATCCAAATAGCAGTATTAGATATTGATTCGCGCGTTACGGGGATTTCCTAGTGTCTCTCGCTTCTCTCCATTTATCGCATCGGTTATTGGTTTCTCTATTGTATTTATTTCCTTTGTTCCTTTCCATTCGGTACGGATATCGGCTTCGCTGCTTGCTAACCGTTGGTTTTGTTTTCTTGTTCGTAGGACGAGCCCTGCCACATTACGCCGCCGTTCTGGACACTTTAAGGGCAAGCATGGAGCAGAAGAAGAGACGAACGGCCGTCAAGAATGAAAACGGTGTATGCTGGGATCTTGGCAAAATGGCCTATCATTGCCCTATATGTAACGCGGGCTACACTTATAAGAAAACGTTGAGGACGCATATGAAGTACGATTGTGGCAAGGAGCCGAGATTTAAGTGTCCTTATTGTAACAAGAGGGACAAGTGTTCGTCGAACATTTACAAACACATCAGAATGCGACACGACGGGATGCCTGTGATTGTGCATAGAAATTAAAAAAAGAGAAAAAAGAAAAAAAGAAAAAGAAAAAAAAAAAAAACAGTCACTCCTGTTTGCACTCATCGAATTTTCATTCGCGCGTTTTTGGTAGTTCGCAAAACTCCTGCGGTTGGCCTTAGTTTGACAACAGTGTTTACCCTCTGATCGTAATGTCGCGATCAGTTGTCTATTCGGTACGTGTAGCTTGTCGATCATTTGGACTGTTTCACATTTCAAACTAAACGGTAACTCAACGCGATGCGCATCGAAGAAAAATGAAAAATTTACGTTCGTTTCTCGTAGTATGTAATCTTTCTGACGCTTCAGAGTACGTGTATTCGGTATTTTCGCAAATCGTAAGTCCCTATGGTAGGGGAGGATGAAAAAAAGAAAGAGCAAGAGAGGGAGCAGAGGAAAGAGAAGAGGGAAAGGAGGGTGGAGAGTAACGAAGAGAAGAAGGAAATGGAACGGAAAGTAAGAGAAAAGAAAGGAAAAGAAAAGAAAAACATAGAGATCATAAGTATATACTATTCGTTGAAATCAACGAAGTATTCGCAATCATTCCAAAATGATTGCTAGATAGACTGATACACGCGATGGATAGATATGAGAGATAGACTGATACACGATGTATCGTGTATTATTTACCTAAATAAAATCGCCAGACCTTTAACCCGTGATACTATGTATTTTGCGAGTGTAACATTATTCTCAATTATTCCAGACAGTTGTTCGCGTTCCGATCGCCGTCCCTTCTCCTTTTCACAAATGCAAAGATATACACACTCGCGCACATATGCAGAGACATACACACACGAGCGTGCGCACACAGACAGACACATGGACAGAGAGACGCGTATTTGAACGCGTTGACATCATTCGATCAGTAGGTTTGCAAACATGTCTATTGATGTAAACGGGATTGAGGTGAAAAATGTGACGAGAAGAGAATAGTTTACAGCGGAGCAGTTTTTTAGTTTTTCTGTTCGTATTGTTTTGTCATGTTTATCCTGAACGTGATAGCGATTAGACACACATGTCGATACCATCCCGCGTTAGATCCGTTCGCAGGACCTATTCAGAGACAAATATTGCATATAGTTTCGGCAAACGGTAGCAAGTGAGACGATGCAGGACTAACTGTCCTGATTCTTTTCAGATGTACGGATATTGGAGTGGCCAAACGTGAGGACGCAGGCCGCGGTCTCGAGTTACATCTGTTCAAAGTGCAACGCAGGATTCCGAAGGATGTGGGACCTGATTAGACACAAGTGTGGCCAGATTCCTAGATACGCGTGTCCTTATTGCCATAAGAAGGACAATTCATCCTCGAACGTTTACAGGCACATCAGACGGTGGCATCCTAAATTGCCAGTCGGTGTGAACAAAATGTTTTGAACGGTGTTAAAATTCTGCCGGTGAAGTATTGTAGTTTAGAATCATCAACACGAATCGAACTCGATCGACCGTTTTCATTCCTTGGTTTTCTCAACTCTTTTAGACTGTTCGTAATTTTATTCGTATCGAGATAGCGACACCATGCGTGTGTCGAGCTGGCACGCATTGTAATGACACAGTTACAAATCTTCATATGTATGCGAACGAAAAAAAAGGATTTCGTCGATCCGATATTTTATGTGTCTCTGAGCGCGTGTGCGTGTATGCGTGAATTTGCGAATGTGCGAACATCGAAATGCGTAGGTGCATGTAGGTACTTGTGCGAGGGAGGAAACAGACAAGATTGGCGCGCGCGTTGATCCGACATTCGAGAGAAACTCACGAGAGGAACTCGCTTCTGAAACGAGGATCTACGAGCTCTATGATGTTCCTTTGGTGTTCCACTCGATTACGTGTGATTATAAATAACGCTTTGTAGATACATCTATCTACGCTTCCATTGAATGAAATTTGACAATTGTTAATTTTCATAATTACGTATATACACGTATATCGGCATAGAAATCGTGGGATCTTCCTACGTGCGGAGTTATGAAAACTCGAGCTTCGCTATATATCGTGTTTGTGTTTTAATTTTTCAGAGTGGAACGACTCGTCCCGTTCGAAGACGAACGCGGCGAAGTGTTTGCAGTGCGGCAAGACGTTTCTCAAGCAAAGGGACTTGGTTTTCCATGCGAAGCACGCGTGCGAACAGAAACGCAAGAGCAGCCGTAGCGTGAAAAGCGCCGGAGCTTTTCTCTACGGCGGCAATTTGGACTGCAATCAATGCGGGAAGACGTTTAAAAGACGGAAAGATCTGAATTACCACATTCGTCATTTATGCGGGATTCGGGGGATACAGTGTCCTTATTGCAGCAAGTGTTACACGTATACATCTAACGTTAAGTACCACATAAGTCGTTGCCACGCAGGAAAGGAGGTTTATTACAATAAACTGCTTTGAGCGATTTGATTCCCGTGATTTGTCCATTGTCATGATGCATCGTCTTTAATCGGTGATCGATCCGATCTCTCGTCTTAACGTATTTCTTGTCGTGGCGATGCCGTTTCTAAATATCTTTTCAAAAAAAAAAAAAAGAAAAAAAAAGAAAAAAAAAGGAAATTCGATCATACTCGAACTTTCGTAATCGTCATCTTTCTGTCTCTAGTCATTCGATCATCGAACCCGCGAGCACTTCATTTCAAAGCTGGACGATATCGTTGTGATAATTGTAAAGCAGATCTCGTAAGCATCATGTGTAACGTGTTTGAAAACGATTAAAAGCTCGATGAATTTTCAGTTCCCGTTGTGTTCATCTTTTCTTATGTGACCATTGTATCTCGCGTATTTTCTCGTACGTCCTTTTCTTTTTGTCTTTTCTATTCATATATATATATATGTGCGTGTGTGCGTGCGTGTGTGTGTGTATACACAGAGTGTTCTCGGATTAAATCGCCAAACTTTAGATATCAATGTAGGATCGTAAAACGGATAAATTTCTCCTGTATAAGTATGCTCGTAAATGCTTTTTTCAGGAGATATTTATTACTAAAATTGTAGGACTTAGTAACGTATGCCATCGACATAATTCAGGTATATCACGTATACTAAAGAAAATTGTTGTACTTATTACTAAAAATAATTGTAATTATTACATATGTTGCTCAAAATGATTACCTTCAGCTTGGAGACAAGCATTAATCTCGGAAACACAGATATTTCAAAGTTATCCATTCCTTTTAATAACTTTAGAAGTAAATATCTCTAGAAAGAAGCATTTGCGAGCATACTTCCAGAGGAAAAATTTGTTTGTTTTGGGGTCCTAAATTTGTATTTAAAGTTTGGCGATTTAACCCGGCAACACTCTGTATATAAATATACATATATATATATATATGTATATTTAGATACCGGAACCGAACTTTCCTCTCTCATTATCCCCAAGTTTCTCTCCGTCCTCTCTTCTGTCCTCTCTCTCTCTCTCTCTCTCTCTGTCGCGTTTCTTCAACAACGTTTTCCATTGCACGGTACAAAAGTTTACAGTTCACCATGGTTTTGAAGTCGATTAACCATCGTATATCTTGATGTTTCCAGGTGACTATCAGCGAGAGCAGTTTTACAAGTGGAACAGTGCGGACTCTGTTAACTATTCGCCAGAGATGAATAGGTATAGATATCACCCGAACGAGCGTAAAAAATTTGAATGTCTCAACTGCGGATGTCGTTTCACCCAGAAGACCACCATGACCAGGCACCTGCGGTACTTTTGTGGCCAAGGACATCGCTATCAGTGTCCTTATTGCGACATGAAAGCCTCGTGTTCATCCAATATTTACAGACACGTGAGATCGAGACACGTCGGATACAAAGCTCACGCGATTAAACTCTTTTCCTCGATCAATCCTCGTCGAAGCATGTATGATTAGAAACGAATGGTTCAAGGCAGATTGGTTGAGATCGTTGATTACAACAGTAATCGAGACGAAACGAAACGAAACGAAACGAGACGAGACGAGACGAGACGAGATGAGATGAAACGAAATGATTTTCGTTCAATTGGATCGAAGCTCAAACCAAAACGAATCGAGGCTGCTCTAGTGACGTAAGATCGTGTAAAATTTTTTACATATTCTCCAATGTAAAATATATGTGTCTTTCTGTATCAGTCTCTGGTCGCATTGCTCTTTCGGTACATCGTCCCATACTAGCCAGCTTTGCTTGATCGACGTTTCAACGAGGATTTTGCCCGTTCTTTTTTGTTCCCTCGGAACACGACCATCAAGATCCTCGTTGAACGTCCCCTCTTGCTGATCCAGATATATATATATATACATATATGTAAAAAAAAAAAAAAAAAATGGATTTTCCTTCGAACCTTAATTTTCTTTTACTTTCTCTATATCACGACGACTCGGAACGATGCACTCACGATGCACTCCTGGACCGGAAAGTGCTTCGAAAACAGCCCCATACATCGTGCTGTTTTCCGCTAACACGTTTCTTCGATATTTCAGGTGTTTGCCAGAACGTGCCAAGGAGGCGGCGGAAAGTGTATTCCGTGAACAAGAGTCACTATTGTCCGCGCTGTAATCGTGGCTTCACACTAAAGAAAAACATGACGCGGCATCTGCGTCACGAGTGCGGCATGGAACCGAAATATCAGTGTCCCTACTGCGACAAACCTTCCAAGTTTACCCAGAACATTTACGCCCACATCAGGAAGTATCATCCTGGTCAGGTGTTGTGCTTTAAACGGCTCTACTGAACTTGACTGTCCACCACGACGTTCTTCATTCGCCCCGGTTATGGAATTCCTTCGAATATGACTCCACTCGACGTCATCGATCCATGTCAGAGGAACCATAAAAAATAAAATTATCAATCCTAGTCTACGGAGTCTTTTCATTTGCATTCAAGAGCGTAAAAAAAAAAGAGGCGCGCGCGCTCGCTCGGCTAACCATGCTGCTAAATTTGATTTCAGGTTTTGCCAAATCAAGAACAGAGGGAGATCTCTCGCCGTCGAATCGTTTGTTTCCGACGATGCCGTACGGCGTCACGATGGATGGTTAACTTCGCAACCTGCGAGCGAGCTTTCATTATTTATCACACTGAAATGTTCGTCGCCTCTTTTTCGTTTTCCATTTTCTTCCTTTAGCGAGAAGCTAAAACTAGCCGTGTATCGTTTTTTTACTTGTGTCATTTTATTCCGAGATTTTGCTTTTTCTTTTTTTTTTTCTTTAATGCGCTCCTCAAGGGGACTAAAGCGGAAAACCTTATTAATGTGCTCTTGCTCCGAAAGGCGGGAGACCTTCCCGGCAAGAGGATTCGCGCGATACATTTCGTAGATTGATCCACAACAGTTGCTTTTAAATGTTTTGTGCTTACTTTCGTTCTTTTTTTTTTTTTCATTGTAGACTGGAGTTGCCGGAATCGAAATTTTTCGAAAAACGGTTAACTTCTGTCGTAGTACGAGAGTGATGAAAGGGAAGGAAAGGAAGAAACAGTGTGTGTGTGTGTGTGTGTGTGTGAGAGAGAGAGAAAGAGACTAAGAGATATGGAGGAAGAACCTGAAATTACTACTCTATATGTGTCGTCGAGCTAATGTTTGTCTGTTAATAATGTCACTTACCGAGAAAACTACCGTATAATTTCCAGTGATGTTCAACCTGTCAACATTGCCTTACTTGACCGTCGTGACTACGGATCGAAGAAGAAGGTGCTACGAGACCGGTATGCTTCCAACAGTGAACACCGCATCGCGAGGTAGCTTTGAATGTCCCAAGTGTCAGAAGACGTACAAATGGTATCGAGGACTCCACAGACATTTGAAATACGAATGTGGTAAGGCACCACGCTTCCAATGTCCGCACTGCATGTACACCGGCAAACACAGGTCGCACGTGTACTCGCATATCAAGAGCAATCATAGCGATCGGCCGATTTACGCTCTGGACACTCAACAGGGTTGAAGTGTATGTCGTCCCATATTCGCTCACGCCAATTCACCTGATTCTACTATCGACGCCCTCTATCCAAACGAGGATATGCCCTTCGCATGCTTTAGTAACCGAACATTACTCGAATGGTATACTTTCACGACGGATGCGAATATAGCGAAGTATGCGTACAAAGATTGATTCCGTAGTTGGGATTACCTTTCACATGTTGTACATTTCTACTCGTAGTCACTGTGTTATAGCGAAATAAATGATTGCTTAGCGATAGTAGCGACTCACTTTCTTCATTTTCGATCGTCACGGTTTTCTGTATTCGCATTCTGTATACTCGCTCGTTGGCCACATTACTATGATGTACGACAATAAAGAAGTATAAAGGAATCTGAAGTCAAAAGAAACACTTACCATTGGTTCACGCTTTTGTCTCATTTTCGTTTAGTTTCGTTTAGTATAAAATTGCTATTTCAAGTCCTGCGTTCTGCGAATCTATCGCTGTCGAGCTAGAATGCTGTATATCAACCTCCGTATCGTGTCATGATACACGAACGTTCGAAACGAAGAATATTTTGAAATGTTAACTGCGAATGACGATACTTTCGCATCATGAAAAGTTTCATTTTCGTTAATTTTTTGTTAAACCACAGTCAACTTATTAATGTTTCACTAGTTCTTACATTGACATTACTTGTGACATGTATATTAATAAATAAAATATCGGTGAAAATAATAAAAATAGTCAAGTAAATTTTATTAATAATAAAGCAAGATACATTACTCTTTAGTATTTGGAATGCTCTACTTCAAATAGGATACCTTGTTTAATAACCGTAATTTGCTTTCTGTCTGACAAAATATTTCAAACGAAAATCAAAGAATGGTGTCGAAAGGAACACGATTTTCATAGGTATTTTACAATTTTTATATTTCAGATGAGATCATATTTTTTTAATGCCTTGGTCAATGTAATTATAGAAAAGTATTTAACTGTTTATGCTGAGAAAAGTTTAGGATACATTTTTCATCTAAATATTTTCTAATATTCAGTTATATTTATCCTAAACTAATGGTATTTATATGGCATTGACTGCTTAATGTACTTTTCTACTCGAAACAACAAATAACGTGCATCATTCAAAGCATTAAAAAATACGATCCCATTTAAAACAAAACGCAATCGATCTCCATACGTTCACCTACGAAAACAATGTTCTTTCGAGTAATCAATTTTCGTTTGAAATATTTTATATTTCGTCGTACGACAATTTATATTTTGTCATCATAAGAAAATTACAGTTATTACGTATATGCTTCTTTGAAGTATGATATTTTACGTACTAAAAAGCAACTTCCTGTTTTAGTATTAATAATGGACAATTTTCTTTTCACTTGATTGCAAAATGTGTACATGTTGTAAATAATGTTAATGTATAAGCTGGTGGAAGATTAGCATATTGACATTGCTTCGAAGTTGAAAAAAAGTTTTCATAGGAAAACGGAGCACCGCAGTTCAAAGTTTTTCAAATCTTTCTGAAGAAAATAATTAAGTTTCTGTCAGTAGTTCCAATCAACAAGTCTCCGCGATGAATTTTACGGCGCTAGCGTGACAAAATTCAGCGTTGAATTTCGAGATCAAGGTCGATCATTTTGCAACTTTCCTTAATAAATCTTCATCGATTCAAAGGTGAAGAATCGCTCCGCGAGATTTTCATTTTTCCCCGTTCTCTTTCATCGAACAGTATTTCGATTTCGCCCGAAATCTGCTGCCGTTTCAACCGAGTCCGCCCTCTGCGGCGTATCGAGTGTTCAATGTCATTGGCTGGCGATCTTTCACAACTAATCGTTCGAAAATTTGTCCTCTTTTTCAGATTCTGAAAGATGCAGCTGGAACACGGGATCTCGAACCTCGATTGAGCACTGCGAACAAAAGCGACACCCGTGCCCGAATTGTTCTCGTACCTACAAACATCGAAGTAACATGATACGACATTTTAAGTATGAGTGCGGAACACCTCAGAGATTTGAATGTCCTTACTGCAAACACCATCTTCGCCAACGTACCACCGTGTGGACGCATATACGCACGTTTCATCCGAAATATGAACTTTACTGCATCGATGTCGCTACGAACGTAAAACTCTACCATCAGGAACATCGGACCAAGTAGCTCGCAGATGTCCCTTTCGTCGTTTCAACATCGCTCAATCTTTCTATCTTTCTTTATCTTTTGCTATTTCGTTTTGTCTCGTGTCACCTTATTATCTTTCGTCTCGTCTCGTCTCGTCTCGTCTCGTCTCGTCTCGTCTCGTCTCGTCTCGTCTCGTCTCGTCTCGTTTCGTCTCGTCTCGTCTCGTCTCGTCTCGTCTCGTCTCGTCTCGTTTCGTTTCGTCCCGTCTCGTCTCGTCTCGTCTCGTCTCGTCTCGTCTCGTCTCGTCTCGTCTCGTCTCGTCTCGTCTCGTCTCGTCTCGTGTTATATCGTATGGTGGCGTGGCATGGCGCGTATGCGTACTCGCGGACTTTCGAGTGTGTGCGTTTTGCGTGGAGTTGCAAGCCAAAGCAAAGCCGGTACACGATACATATGTGTATGAATGTGCGTGTCGTGTACGCATAAGTTCTTCTACTTCCAATCGTAGCGATTTGATTTGTCTTCTTTGGAGCGTCATGTAGATTGTGCATGCACAGGGTCACTACTTTTTTCATCCTTTTTATCTTCTTAGTACGGTTAAGTAGAAAGTAACATTTCGTTCAATGTATCGCAAAACACGCGGTATCATGCAACGATGATTACGATCGATTACGATTATAATGGACGGTGGCCTCGTCTTTCCATCTTTTATCTTACGTTTTTTTAATTCGAGAGTTCATTCGTCTTTGTAAATAGATTGGTTCGTATTCGATATTTCACTTCCATTTTAACAAACAATTTTTTATTTAAGTACAGTTAATTAATAAACGATTCTACATCCCATTAGACCTTGTCGCGCAGTTGCAGTCAACTTGAAAAATGGAAACTAATCACTAGATACGTGTCCGAGGTACCGAAGGTTGTCCCTGGCAATTGTGTTTCATACAGAAATAAAATAAATGGACAAATACAATACGAGAAGGCAAACGAAAATGGTCGGTATCCTATGTTGCCCTGTTGTATCTTTTTGGAGTAACCTCGAAAATAAACGTAGTTCAGATTTCAATTATTTCGTTTTGGCTGAGTACACGCAGGCTTAAAGATAAACAATGACCTTGTTTTGTTTTACGCAATAATACGACGAATTTAATATATATATATATATATATATATATATATATATATATATATCTGTTGCGATATCAAACTGGAGCGACATTCGTTCCGCAAAAGCGAGACCGAGTTTCATTCGGAACGATAGTTTTGTTAAGATTGATCGTTGAACGATCGATCGATACGATAACATGGACATAGCGATGTTTTTCATGCAAACACCGATCACTATTCGTGCGAGAACTATCTATCCCCCATTACACACTGTTTTACCATTTTATTTCTCAAAACCGTTTGAATCAACGATCATTGAATTTTCTGCGATGCCGTCGTGTTCTATATTCTGTTATAATACAAAGTAATTTATTTTTAACATACAAATTGCTGTAATAGTTACGATAAAGTTTTCGAGTAAAACGAGTAATTTCAATTCATTAATTTGATCATCACGTAATAAAGAGGAAGAAAGAGGGAGAGACAAAGAATACGAAGACTAAGAAAAAATATCCAGATACTTGCAGAAAGTAATTAGCGATTATCGTCAGTATAATAATAGACTAACGGTACTAATCTCGAAGTGTTGGCACCGAAGCGGATTAAATTGTCATTGTAAGATAAAAAAATCGATGCTCGTGATTAATTCATTTCAGCATACTTCGTCAAAGTTGAATTACATGCATCCACGTTCCATTCATTCCCTTTTATACAATACGTTCAAGTACTTGATTCAGTGTTTATCCTGTGTTCTTCCTTGTTACAACTAATTAATTCTTTCTTGTAATTAACGTAATTGCTTGATAGAACGAGTGATCATATTTTATATTTTAAACTGTAAATGCTTACTCCTTAGTATACATATACTTGGTATTATGCTTTAAGTTTCTTTCTGTTTTGTTTTGTTTTGTTTTGTTTTGTTTTTTTTTCTTTTTTTTTCTTTACATTTAACTGTAACTATCGTGACATCCGATATTTTCGCCATTTTGATCTAGATACCTGATTTTCGTAGATAACGATAAGGATAACACTCCCTCTTTCGACATAATGAAACACATCGTCGCGTACAAAACGATCGAGAAACGATGACAAGTATAAAGTTTATTTTAATTAGCGAGAAGTATGTGTACATTGGCACAATCTTTGGTATTGATTAAACGGTTGACCTTAGACAATGGGTCATCAAACGACCGTCGCGTTCCCAACGATAACCCCTATCCGCGAGAAAATCGTTTCCTTCTCGATATCGGTGTATCATTGCTAATTAAAGCGGTAAAAAAGCGAAGGAGGAATCGACGCTGAAGGCAGGCCGTAAGCGAACTTTTGATCGTGGCTGTACTGGATGAACTACGGAAGGGTATCTGGTATAGAACTAATTGTCCCGACGTAAAAAACGTTTGATCGTCTAAACGGTACGGTGCATTGGGAAATTTGTCTTGTGGGACACGGTACGCGCATTTCCTCGTTCTTTCTTTTTATTCATGCGTTTTTCGTAAACCAGGGAGAAACGGAGTCGCACGAAGGAACGCGTGGGTAAAGCGAATCACGGGCAATACTTTCCCAGGGTAGAATGTCGGGTCTACGGGCAAGCACAAAATGGCTGCCAGCAGGAACGATCGACCGTGCGTGCGTGCGAGCAAGCGAGTTAGGAGATGTTGTTTCTTCTCCTTTGCCCCCCTTTCCCATCCTCCGTTTCTTCCTTCCTTTATACGTGCATACATGCACAAAACGCGCGCGTGCGCGCGTGCACGTACACGTACACATAAACGGAGCCTTGCATCGCTTCTCGTTTATGCTCATTTACCACCACCGATACATAAATACACCGTCTCCTTGTGCTTTTCCTCTCTTGAACATCATATAATATCATTTTTCATTCACAAGATATAACATCATCCCCTTTGTGTGTGTGTGTGTGTGTTTCTCTCGTTTACCTTTGCTCTTTAAGGGGGTATTCTGGTAATTCGTCTTAAAAAAATCGACTTTTTTTTATACATTTTTCTCAAAGTATATGCTTTCGAGAATGTCTATGTAAAAGTATTGGAATTCATAAAATTAACAGTTATGGATATTTAAACGAGACGGTGCACTGCTAGCAATGTGCGATGTACAGACGTACCACAGCCGCACGTATATGATTTCCTCAATCTCACTCGATCTTTATTATCGAAGACTTTGGGTTTTAACCGTCCGCCTACTGTGCCGGAGTCATTTTTGATCTGTATCGAGAGCTAGTCGAATGCAATAATGAACACGGTGATGGGAAATGCTTGTGTTGTTAGTCGCTGAAACCTGATCGCACCAATACAGGAACGCCAAGTGGCTGACACGTGTTCGCCAAAGTGCCGAAGTGACGAAGACTGAAGACAAAGGAATCAGTTTTTGGTAACGCTCCGAGGAAGAAAGACGTGTACAGCAAATCGAAGCAATTATTTCCGTTTTTTTTTTTTTTTTTTTTTTTTTATTACTTTTTTCCGTTGTTTCTATTTGTTTCCATTTGTTGACGTCCAATGTCCTCATTGCCAACGAGCAATATTTCTTTGTATTCTCTCGCTCAATATACACAAGACGTTCCTGTGACAGTGAACAATCAACAGACAACGGAAGTGTATCAAATAATGACGTTGAATCCCAAATGCAAGATTCCGAAGTCGAAATGCAAGAAGATAATATATCAGAAACTGTGAATAATGTAGTTCTGGAAAACCAGGAATTTGGACGTAATTGGCAACGTGTTGGACCTAGCAAGGATACAGCGATTGTCTCTCGTCAATATATAAATATATATAGATATAACTTTATTATTCATGTGATTATTAATTGTTCCTATATGTTCTTACATGTTCCCCTATATGAGCCGGGTGTTTATCACTGTGTTGGTACAATCGGCGAGGACCTCGGTCTCGAGCGACCATCACTGTGTTAGTACAGTATCGGTGAGCCGCTCGGGCGATCTAAATATGTGTTAGTGGAATGTCCGCGTGAGTCAAAAATGACTCCGGCACAGGGCTCCGTGCCTCAGACGGAGGGTTAAAGTTGGATTCCTGCAGGTCCATTTTGACCATTTTAGATATACTTTTAGGCAATTAGCAGGCAGTTTACTTTCAACTCGTTTACAACGAGTAATGCGTATGTGTTTCTAAACGTTAATATCCAGAGTGCGAGTATTCATTCTACATTAAAGTGGATAGAAAAAGAACAAAAGCAGGTTTTTCTTAGGCGAGCCGTCCCAAACGATTAAGATTTCACGGGAATTTCAATAAACTGTTGAGGAAGTCGTTGATAATCCGCGTACATCGGCCGAGAATTTGCAGAGCAAGGGAAATTTCGACATTATTATTTCGAGTATTATTAATGTTATTATTATTATTATTATTTTTTTTTTTTTCATCAAATGATTTGTTGAAAAAGTGTTTCGAAGCGGAAACAAAACAATAATGAATCACTTAATTCGTCGATTTGGCTTTTCGCTTCAAAACACATGCATTTGGAGTTAAGAACTGTTGAAATCGTCACATTTTACGCAGTGAATATATTTAATGAAGGATTCTCCTTGATCCTACGTATTTATTTAATACACTGGGGACAATTATTAGACAACAGTTGGAAGTTTATGCATACTTTCGAGATGAAAGTCGCATCCCGCGTTCAGAGCATTGGTCGTCTGAAATCGTAAAGAGAGCCAAAATTGTTAGTAAGAGAAGAGAAATCTGCCCAGTAAGATTTCTACGAACACGAGAAAGGTCCACTGTATGGATCTGGATTGGCAGATTGATTATAAGTATGAGTATTTTTGTACAACAGGTAATAAAATCTTCAGATGCATTTTTCTCAAATCCATATTTTTTAAACTGGCTTGCGTGATATTTCACGTTCTAGTTGACCGATTGACTTGAAATTTGGAAGAGATCTTCAACGGATGTACCTTTATCGCATGAATTACGGATTTCAAAATCTGATGTTTTTTTCTATTTTTTTTTATCACCCAAATGACGAAAAATACAAGGAAAATCGATATTTCAAATTCAGATGGTTGTCATTTTTTTTAATTTTCGAAATTTCGCTGTTTCCGTGGTTCGTGCGATAGCGATATTTATACTAATTAAGATGCATTTCGGTTTTTCACCTTCACATAACCGGGTGGACCGAAATCACGTAAACCGTTCGAGCCCGTTTTTAAAAAACATGCCTTGCTTAAGGCATAATATAATTTTCACAATATTCATTAATTTAGTTAAAAAAAAAATTGTGAACGTTCTTTAAATATGAACAAATCCGTGTGCGAAAACTGCATACCAAAAGGTATCATGGTTTCCTTAGAAAAAAATCCCAAAGAAGTCGATCATTTCAGGCCGGATTACCCCCTTAACTCATTCTTCTAGCGACTCTTCAAGTTTCTAGACAGACTGTCCTTTCTTCTGCGTATGAATAGCACGAATAACTTATAGAAACGTGGTTTTTCTTGTTTGTCCGGCGGCTTGCACAGTCGAAGCCATTGGGACGGGTATCGCGTCGAATTCATTGTGCTCGATTCTTATGCGCGATGATTACTCCATTAGGCTGTCGCCGCGTTTCCTTCGGACAGATAAGAATTCGTCGTCGTCGGCTGTTTTCGATATTGTCTCGAAATACACGGTATGTCAAAAGACAAAGCTTCGGCTCTCTTCTCCGCGGGACAAAAGTTTACGATTAATTGCGAAGTACTGGAATGTGAGTAAAACGGACTGAACTTTTCGAGAAAAGATGAATTGAAAAGGTGGAAATAAAGGGAAAGGGAAGTGTACGTGTGCGTGCGCGCGCGCGCGCGCGCGCGTGTGTGTGTGTCGTGAAACGAAAGTTGGGTTACATAGCACGGCACGTGCATATCGGTGGCAATAAAACTCGTGTGCGACATGTTAGCGATGCCAGCACACAGCTGCTTGTTGTGGCTCTCTGAACGTTTCACGATGACCGCATATACACTAATTGCGAAGCGTAACCAGCCAAGTTACAGTATTCATGATACCTACGTATCTATTTATATATAACTAGCATCTACATTTCTTATCGCGGTTTGTCCTTTGGAACGTTTTAACGTCTTACGTGCGCCCGTTAATAAGTCGTTATTTACATAATTCGTTAAAAAAAAGAAACACGAAAAGAGCGGTTAACGATTGGACACAATAATCAGATCGCAAACGAGTTGTTTGAAAAATTATCTTGAAAATAAACGTTTCGCCTTGTTATCGCGTGTAACGCGAAGAAAATAGTTGAAACTACAACGTTATCAGAGTGGTATCGACTCGTATAATACCTCGTGTATTCAGGAAAGCCACAAAGATTCGTTGTTTCTTCTCATGCAAGCAGAAACGCCGGTTAATCAAGACCGGTGAAACAAGACCAGCGGTGTTGTTTCAACATCGATCTCTTGAACGAAAGTTTTGTAGTCGTTCAATCGAACTGATTTTTTTTTTTTTTTTTTCTTAATAAGAAGAATTCGCGGTTTAGTTTCGTCTTGTGTGAACGATCCACAAGAACGGTTCTTTTGTACCACGGTACCACGGTATCCCAAGAGATTAGATCAGGGATTATTTGTCGTGAGCATCGATTAGCTCGTATCACTTCTGCAAATATTAATTTTATGGATTTCAACTGTTGCAACGACGTTTCGTTATCGGATCGTTTGACGTGCGATCATACAAATATTACACGAAACGATTTTATATACTGGCGTAGAGACGGGAGGAAGTAATTGCTACGACGAAACGATCCAAGGACAGCGGCGAATAATGCTAGCGCTTTGTGTTATTGCTTCGAGTGTTATCATAAAATGAGATAATTTCTACAAAAACTTTCTCATCTTTCCGCGTTGATGTGAATTTCGCTTTGTTAAAAGAGAAACGACAGCAATATTTCCTCGTTTAACTTTTTCAGTCATGCGTGTCGGATTTGAGAGACAAAGAAGAGCTTGTCTTTGCTCTCGTAATATTTCAGACGACTATGATAAAAATGTCGGCGCCGCCAAAATGCTTTGTTATCACCGAGTGCTGGCACATTGCCAAAAAGACCGAAACGATTTATTTTTAATATGAGAACCGCGATACCAGAGATAATAAATCGAAATAACAATTTAGCTTGATCGTTGGTTGAATAACTCTGGTTTGACGTGCAAAGAAAATGGAATAGCAAAGAGGGAAGAAGGGAATGATGAAAGATTGGCGATCCTCCAAAGGATTATCGGTGTGATCGATGATATTAGCGAGTTTGGAAGCGAGTAAGTCGCCGGTAGAGCTTATAGCGATGCTTTACCTTGGTTGTTTCACCTATACTTGTCTCTCGGTGCATTTCGTATTACCTTGGCTCGCTTTAGTTCGTAGCAGAATTTGGTTTAATGTCGCATTATCGACCCTTTCTCCCGCGCACTTCTCCTCTTTTGTAATTGTTCACTTCCATTTGATGATTGGAAAATTTTAAAAAATTCGAAATTTCGTTCAAATGTAATTCACACGATGATGTTAATAACTTTTATTTATGTTTTTTATTCTTTCATTCATTATTCGCTTCTTTAGTTTTCATTTCCTTAAAGCTACTGCAAATATGTACTGCAACTGAACCTGACAATTGATAAAGATGATAATACTGTAATACAAAAATTGACGAATGTCAGAAATGGACGATTTTTAGTGTTACAAAAATTTTAGTGCGTATGGTGCATATAGAAAAATAGAAACATGCATCAAATGAGTGTTCATGTATCTAACGCTTCTAGGAAATTCCACCTTAGGACACAGAATTAAAAGTTGCATTGTTGTATAGTTGTAGAATATAAAGTCTTCCCTTAAAGTTTTCGCCATTCACAACATAGATCATAAAAAGCGATACAACTTTTAATTTAACGCTTTCCCTCATGTTATACACTTTTGCAAATATTCAAAATAATATAATAATATACATCTTATACACTTATATATATTTATTATAATATTATAATATACATCTTATACTTATATAAAAAATAATATACATCTTATACATATACTTATATAAAAAATAATGTAATAATATACATCTTATACACTTTTGCAAATATTCAAAATAATATAAGAAGTTAAAGTCCCTTCGAAGTGTCCCCCAGAACTTATTTTTCAATAAGAAAAAAATTATTCCCTTGTTGTCATTGGTGCAAACTGCATTTGTGCAAAATTTCCGTTTTGTTTCCTTTTAATTTTTTTAGTTGCCGAACACGTACGGAGTCACATTGATTACGAGTTATTTTTCGACGAATGTTATCGGCGATTGGTATTAATATTTATTGCCGATAAACATTATCCTCAATGCTTAACAACACGTATAGTCGATTTCACTCCACGCTTTCTGTTTTTTTCTTTTTTTTTTTTTGTAGTTTTCGAACATGTCCGAAACGTTTACAATATTCACATTAATCAGTGAATACTCGTTTTCCCAAAAATCCACGAGACTCGCGTTGGGGGTCATCGTTTCCCTTTCCTTCCATCAAATTATAAAGAGAAATATTCACCGTCTCGATGCATTTGTGTACGACACGATATGGAACACACGCTGCATCGTTCAAGAACGCGAAATTGCTGATTCTATGTTTCCTTTTTTTTTTTTCTCCCCTTCTTTCTGTTCTTATCTTTCCTCATTTTCTTCTGGGACACCTCGAGTGTATTTCACCGGTAAAATCTAATTCGTTTTACGCAACAGCTTCATTGTTTAATCAGGTGAATCTTCCTGCACGATAAAAATTTGATTAATGGAGGAGATGTAATTTCATGTATATTCATAGACGAGAGAAACACAAATCAGCGAGACCACTCGGTTGCCTTCGCAAGTGCGCGCAAACGAGGAAAACGGAGGTACACACGTTTAATATAAATCATACTTCTCGTCATTCTCGCGAATCGCATACATACTTGTATACTGGTTAATGTTTCTCGTGTCGCGGAACTGGTTTATTACGTAAGCGCATTGATCTCTCTCTTTCTCACTCTCAAAGTTCCCTTCTAACTGATTACAAGATGCCACTCGGGCATGTTTGTTCTCGTTCATCATGCCACTGGATGCTGGTGGTGCTATTGCTGTTGCTGTTACGGTCATCGACTCGCTCGCGTTACAGAAAAATCGTCGCCGCGCGGATCGCACGTGGACCGTCTCTCGTCTTCGTTATGCCGAAAGAAAGTTAGTTTTCCACATTGAGTGATTTTGAGGAAAGGAGACAAGCAAATCGTGTCTACGTCGCGAGGCTCACGTAGATCGAAACTTCTCGAAGATCCGAGAAATATAAAAAAAACGAAAGAAAAAGGAAAACGGAGACTCGAAGAGAAAAAAAAGCGTACGTAGTTTAGAAAGAAATACAAGAGAGATCGATCGACAGGCCGAGTGTGATTGATGGAAGAGATCTAATAACAGCAATAATTTGTGACAAGTTATTGGAATAGTGATATTATTGGATAGCCGCGGCGATACTAATGGTGATGGCAGCGGTGACGGAGGCGGCGGCGGTGGTGGTGGTGATGGCGGCAACGGCGATAGTAACAGCAGCAGTAGTGGTGGTGGAGGCGGCGACGTCGGCAATGGTTGTGTAGCGATGCATAGAGTCGTAGACTCGGGAAGGGGAAGCAGTCGATTCAGTGAGAGGCAGACGCTCAGAGCCGATGCAGCCGAAGGATATGTCAACGGCGATGATCGTTCGACCGACGTTGTCGCTGGCATTGTTCTGCTCGTCGAGGAATCGAAATAGACGAGTTAGGCGATTCCGAAGCGATTCGGAGCATGAAGAGGAGGCGGAGGAGGAAGGGATTCGGTGAAAAACAACTACGGCTGTCCCGATCTCATCGTCGAATAGTTTCCATCGAACGGCAGACAGAGAGACCGGGGGTTGTTGCGCTTTTATTTATCGTTTTCGCCAAATAGTGCAGTGATAAAATTAATGATCGCGACACTTTCAAAACGAGAGAATAGCTTTTTTTTGTAGCAGCGTTCAATTAGAAACCTGGCTGATTTAAGGAGCGCGACGATCGATTCCGTAGGTAACGAAACGATACAAGCAGTGAACAAGCAGTTTAATAGATCGCTGTGTACCGCCGTTGTAATCGATCGTTCCAATTTGCTGCATGTCGCATTTGATACCTGCATTTACCTGGTTGATATCGAGAATCGTTATCTCGTATTGCGTAGCGTTATCGCGGGAAATAACCAACGCGGATCATTGACCGATGACATCATTGCGACTGAGCGAATTTCGCGAATTGGTTTCTTTTTTCACCGATAATTGTGGACGACGAATTAGCCGAAAGAGAGAACTAGCATCGTGTATATGTATATATGCATGTATATATGTGTATGCGAAAGATGCGGCGCAAGTGATTTCATGATTCAACGAAACGATACAATTTCCGGTTCGTGAAATTGCACAGTTCTTTTTTTTTTCCATTTCGTTCGCTCGAGTATTGGCTTGGCTAGAATCGAAGGCTCGTTGAGATTCTAAGTGAACGAGCTTTGCATGCTTTTCACCAGCAAATGATACATCGGCCCTCTTACGCGCTCGCACAATGAAGATTTGTTCGGCGATTCATTCTGTCTGTTACAAGATCCCGAGCATCGTCATCGCATCGATGAAGAGTCGAATTGTTGCTTGTAATTCGATGGAAATGAAACAATTGGAGAACAAAGTCGAATGAATCGATCGAGAAATTACATTTGTCAACGCTAGGATATCATCGAGTAACAACGAGCGATTCGTGCTCGAATGTTACAAACATTCGACGCACGCATCGTGTGTTTCGTTTCCAACTTCTCTAGCTTTTGCCACAACTTCCCCCTAGCGATATTTCCCTACCTAAAATCGTGCACTCTCTGCGAAATATTAACGTTCGCACTTAAACCTAAACGGCTATGAGATACACAGAGGACACACGGATAAGTGATTCACCTGATTTTACGTCTCTCTTTAACCCATTGCGCTGGCAACTGGTTCGCGGACCTTAACGAGTGACCGAACCGTGTATTATTAAGAAGTAATAAAGCTCACCATTTGTTTTCGCCTGGGTTAACATTTAATTATACTTAAAACCGAGAGAATGTTGCAATTCGGAAAGAAGAAATTCTCGACGTGCGTCATCATTCCGCATTTCCCTACCTAAAATCGTGCACTCTCTGCGAAATATTAACGTTCGCACTTAAACCTAAACGGCTATGAGATACGCAGAGGACACGCGGATGAGTGATTCACCTGATTTTACGTCTCTCTTTAACCCATTGCGCTGGCAACTGGTTCGCGGACCTTAACGAGTGACCGAACCGTGTATTATTAAGAAGTAATAAAGCTCACCATTTGTTTTCGCCTGGGTTAACATTTAATTATACTTAAAACCGAGAGAATGTTGCAATTCGGGACAAAAGAAATTCTCGACGTGCGTCATCATTCCAGCGCAAGAGGTTAAATTGATAAAAACGCCGTTGATCGAACTTCAGCGCAAATCGATGACTACTATTCTTTCACCTCGACTCGTCGCTGCTGCTTCCCTAGATTTTTCTGCCTCGCGGTTACAACTGTGGCTTCTCGTATTGTTCGCGACCGCGTACAAAACGTCTAGCGAGTTTGACGCTTGAAAAAAAGAGAAAGTCGTGGGGAGAAGGTGGCTGCGAGTTTGCAAAATGCCTCGGTGATTCTCGCGCGGTTGATCGTCTCCAACATTGACCGAGAGGGGCGGAGGGAGAGACCGGGGATGGTGATTGGATCGGCGCCAAATGTCGTCGGTAAAATTAATCGTTCCCTGACACGAATTCCTCTCTAAGTGGGAATATCAATTTGCGGGCATGGAACGACGATCGGAAGTAGTAGCGCGCGCGCGACGTCGTTGACAACTGGTCGATGGGTGTACGGTGGAAATGACGACGAATAGAAAAGTTAGTTTTGCACGCCACCCACCCCATTTCTCCTCCTTTCCCTTCCTTCAGGATTTATTTTCTTCCTGTTGGTTATATACGTGCACGGGGAGAAGGAAAAACCGTACAGAGCCCCCCACCCTGGACTGATATGTATTATTTTTATTATTTGTACATGCACGAAAAGACATCTTTGTACCGCTTTGACACCGCTTGTTAGATACTAATTCGTCACGGTTTAACGAACGAGAGAGAATAACTGATGGCGTTATTGTTCCTCCTTTTGATGCTTTCGGGTCGTTCCATCGTTTCCAACGTAACATACGTTTTTTTTTCGTTTGCATATTCTTTTCGTGGAACTGTTCATACCGTGGAGTGAGAGAACAACTGTATGATATTGTCGATTGGCCGATTTTCGAAACGGTTCGTCGGGAAAGAGAGAGAGAGTAGTCGGCTGATAAATAGACGCGCAACAAGCAAGATAACCGCGAAAGAGACGGATCTATCAACGCACCGTGGCAGTATCACGCTTCAACGAATCGTATTTGTTTTTTTATTACAGATCGAAATTTTGGCAAACGATGGAAGTACGGTCACCGTTTTAGCGGCAAGTTGGAAAGAGAAATCACGTTCGGCGTTCGTTCTTCGTAAGAGGATCAAAGGAAGATTCGTCCGAAGGGCCGTCTAATCGAGCGGGATCGGTTATCGAGAAAAATACCACGCGGAAATATAAAGGAGAAGAGCGATCGTTCGATGCGACATGTGTGATAAAGGGACGTAAAAGCACCGATCGACGACGACGACGACAACGACGAGCAACGGGCAACAGCAGACGATACACCGAGGAAGAGAAGTGGCACCGGGCGATTACTATCGAAACCGCCGGTGTCTTTGAAACAACAGAAGACAAGAAGAAGAAAAATACGGAAGAAGAAAAAGAAGAGTAGGAGAATGGAGTAGGTGATGACGTGGAGAAGCCTGAGAGAAGAGAAAGAGAGAAAAAGGAAAAAAACATCCAAAGAAGCATAGAGAATTTGACTGAAAAGAAGATAGGCTCGCTTTCCATGACGAGATAGAAATTGGTAATTGGCAAGGCAGAAAGGGGTGGGAAGAAAGAGAGAAGCGTGGAAACAGCGGAGGGATCGGGTGGCGGATATATCGAAAGTATATCGGGAATATCGGTGTGGAGGGCAGCCGCGAGACGATAAGTGATGTGTTCGATGAACGTGGCGCGTCTCGCGGGTGGTGGTCGGGGTAAAACTGACGCGTGTTGCGCGTGGTGCCATTATTTGGAATCGGTGAGAACAGGCGGGCAGTTGGTGATCAGGCTGGCGGGCACCGGGGAAACGTTTCAAAGGGCATGGCGACCACGCCACTAGGCGGTCGCCTCCCTAACGTAAACCGCAAAGGACCATCTCCGTTCATCGGTGGTGGTGGTGGTGGCAACAACATAAATTACGGCATCGGTAACGGCAACAGTAACAGCAGCGGCAATCACGTTATCAAGAATAATCACCACGGTAGTAACAACAACGGTGGTGGGAACAACAACAACAACAACAACAACATCAGCAATAATAATAATAACAATAATTACAGCCGTAACAACAACAACAACAACAACAGCAGCAGCAGCAGCAGCAACAACAACGGCAACCACTTCAGTCATCGTAGCGCCAGCCACGATAACAGTGGGAACCACGTGGACAGCAGCCACGGGAAAAGCGGTTGTACGATCGAGTGTGGAACCAACAACAACGGCGGACACCACAACGGTGGCAACGGCGCTACTGGCATCGGCGGCGGCAAACACAACGGCGGACATATCGTCGGTGGTAACGCCGGTGGTGGAGGTGGAGGTGGAGGCGGAGGAGGAGGAGGAGGAGGGGGAGGGGGTGGAGGAGGAGGAGGCGGCGGAGGCGTTGGTGGCCACTCGTCGAGAAAGCAGGAACGCGGGCTAGCAAGAAAAGATCACCGACATCACCATCATCATCACCATCATCATCACCATCATCATCACCATCATCATCATCACCATCAAGGTCGAGAGAGATCGTCGTCGTCGTCGTCGTCGTCGTCGTCATCGGGACAACAGCGCGAGTCTAAAGCAAGCACGGTGGCTGCAAACACCGATGAGCTGGATCCGGCCGCGACGAATGCGACCAACAACTTCGAGTACGACGACAACGAATGGGACATCGGAATAGGAGATTTGATAATCGACCTTGATGCGGACATTGAGAAGACGAGGGACGAGAAATTGAGCTCAGGGACAGGCATGGCTTCTACGCCTGCCTCGGCAGCATCAGCATCGAATACCACGAATCACCATCATCATCATCATCATCACCAATTGCAAAGCACAGCGAACGGCTTAAGTTCGTCGAATTTGATCGTAGCCACGACAGCAAGCCCAAACGGTTGCGGCCAATCGTCAAACTCGTCGTCGTCGTCGTCGTCGTCTTCTTCTTCGACTTCTTCTGTTTCTTCTTCGTCGTCGTTATCCTCGTCATTATCGTCGTCGTCGTCGTCGTCGTCGTCGTCGTCGTCGTCGTCGTCGTCTTCGTCACCCTCGTGTTCGTCCTCGTCGACCGTGTCGTCGTCCACATTGTCATCCGTGAGCTCGGCCTGCGTGTTAAACTCAACTGGACGATCGAACAGTCCCGCGAACGGGAACGGAAGCATCGTGAATAACGTCGGTAGCAACGGTACTGGAAACGCGAACGGTTCCTCGGCGATCGTCGTGGGCACCGTTGGTGGTAAACAGAGTAACGCCGTGGTGGTAGGTAGTAGCGTTAACGTCGCGCACGGGAATCCTGGTAATCCGGGCAAAATGGCCGTTGAACATTCGGCCACCGTCGACAAAGGACTGAAAATGAAGATCAAACGTACGAAACCGGGCACGAAGAGCAGCGAGGCGAAACACGAGATCGTCAAATCGAACGAGATCAATGGAACGATGTCGTCGCAGGATAGTGGAAACGGTGGCGCCGGTTCCCTATCCTCGAGTGGTTCGTCGGTGTCGGATCGGTCGGGAAGCACGAGTTCCTCGTCGTCGATCGGCTCGGCTTCGGTTGTCGGTCAGAACGCTCAAAACTCGGACTGCACTGCGAGTGGAACCGGTGGAACTGGAACCGGGTCCAGCGTTGGTGGAGGTGTTGGTGTCGGTGTCGGTGTCGGTGTCGGTGGCAATAGTGGTGGTGGTAGTTGTAGCGGCGGTGGCGGTGCCGGGGGCGGCAGTGGTGCCGGTGTTGGTAACAGCAGTGCTGGCGGCTGTGGTGTCGGTGCCGGCGGAACTGGTAGCGTCACCGGGCCCGGATCCGGCGGCGGAAGTACAGGCAGTGGTAGTGGAGGTGTCGGCGGTGGCAGTGGTACTGGTGGTCAGTCGTCATCGTCCTCGTCGTCGTCGTCATCGTCTTCGTCGTCTAACAAATCAAAACCAAGTCATTCCGGTGGTTCAGCAAGTGGAACTGGTAGCACGTCTTCTTCGACAGCTGGCTCGAAGAGAGGATCGAGCGGACATCGTCGGGATAAGGCGCGAGACAAGCACGAGAAGCCACAGAGTAATCACTCGGTCAGCCAGCAAAGCAAGTCAGAGATGAATGGGACCGCGAGACTAGGAGGGGGCGGCGGCGGTGGTGGAGGTGGTGGATCCAGTGGAGGCAGCAGCGGTGGTGGTGGTAGCGGTGGTAGCGGTGGACAGGGTCAGACGTCGAACGGACCAGGGTCGGGTCCTGTGCCAGGACCAGGATTAGGCGCCAGTGTCGGGGTTGGAGCTGGAACCACCGGAGCTGGGGCGGTCGCGCAATCTCAGGGACCGCCGGCAGCCGCGACCGCCCCGCAGCAAAATCAGGGACCGCCGCCGAGCTCACGGACTGGATTTTCGGTGTCGCAGGGGCCTGGTCCACCGACCAGCTCCGTTGCAGCGCCATGTCCACCGCCGAGTCCAGCTAGCGCGACCGCTGCTGGCCCAGCTGCTAAACCAGAACAGACCAAACTCGCCTCGGTGCCCGGTAGCGGGCCTCCGATTACCACAACGCCCGACGATGCTATGGATAGCGCGGCCAGCCCTCCACCTCCGAAGAAAATGAAGACCTCCGCTTCCGAACCAAAGGTAACCCCCGTTCGCGACGAATTTATCGCGAGTTTGCAACGAGCGCGCAAGCGTACCCGCGAGCGCCTGCGCGCTCGTTCTTTGCCCGATTTTTTTCTCTCCTTTCCTCTCCTCCTCTCCTCTCCTTTCTTTCTCTGTCTCTTTCTCTTTCTCTTTCTTCTTTCTCTATTCTTCTGTCTTCTTTCTCTCTTCTATCGAGTCTGATTCCCGCGTCTCTTCACTTTGATTCCCGCCCTATCGGCCACCGAGTTGTGAAATATTCACAAACGTGTCATTCGAATATTTTCGAAGCAAGCATTAGGAGGTCAGATCGATGACGTCGCTCAAAGAGCGGACGCGAGAGATCACGAACGCGTAAGGAAGTAACGACGACCCGTGTCGCGATTTTGTGTCTCGGCTCGATGACCAGACACTGTTCGGTTGGGGAACGGAAACAGCTAGGGGGTACGCAAAGGGGGTGAAATCAATACTCTGCGGTCTCCACCCCCGAGAGTACGCAAACGAATATATATACACACATATATATATACATATATGTACATGTGTGTTTGTGTGTGTGTGTGCGTGTGTGAGTCAAAGAGAGAGAAAGATAGAGATCGAGTGACAACGAGAGATCATTCTCTCGTTCGAATTGGTTCTCTCATTTCAAATCGCACCAGGCATACACACACTTCCACACCGATTCAACAATCTCTTTCGTTTTGATAAAAAAATCTCGCGCTAGCTATAGGCTCGTAACGTTCATTTCCGATCGATTTCTGATCGGAAAAAGTTGCGTCTCCCTTTCGTTTAATACGTGTGATATGCCTGACCTGCAGACTCGAGCAGATCGGGAAAACATCGACTCGCGAGGAACGTGTCCTACGTTGCACGCGAAGCTCAGCGTAACCTGCTGACAGATGGCGCGAAAGCCCTACGCGTGAATCAATATTACAGTATGCATCGATGTTTCGGGATGTACGTATAACCATGTAGTCGAATGTTCGGTCAATGAACGTTTGGTTTCGCGGCTGCCCTAAACGAGAGGGAGGGGGGGAGAGAAAGAGAAAGAGAGAGAATCAGGTGAGAAAGTCAGAGCAAACGATTCGATGGAAAGTTCGTTTTCCCCTGCTCAATCGGAATTGTCGAAGCCAATTGCGCAAAATCAAGTCCTGGAGGGAACAATAAAGTCATATTATCTCGTTGAACGCAAACACAAATGTCGTTTTCCCGCCCGGAGCAAGCATCGTCTTGCGAGGGTAATAATAATCGTCGTAGCCAATGACATACAGGGTGAGTCTCGTAACGTGACGACATCAAACATAACTCGTAAAATATTTGTTGTACGAAAAAATGTTCAGATGAAAGTTGCATGGCTTCCAGGGAGACATATAGTATACTGTAATCAGTTTTATGTTTTGCTTTTTTATCAAGATACGAAGGTCACCTTCAATTTTTTAAATGGAATAGTTAATGTGAGATTACAATGTAAAGAAATATTTTTGCTAATATCTCAGTAACTGGTGTGTTTTAGACCCTTATTTGGTGTGATACTTTTTTATGTAGAATTCAACGCTCTATCCAAATTATTAACTTCTATTTTGCTTTTTTATCAAGGTATGAAGGTCACCTTCAATTTTTTAAACGAAACAGTTAATATTTCTTTCCAAATTCGGATAAAGCGTTGAATTGTACATAAAAAAGTATTACACCAAGTGGGGTCTAAAATACATAGTTACTGATGTTAGCAAAAATATTTCTCTACGTTGTATTAGAAATGACCTTTAATCTCAGTAACTATGTATTTTAGACCCCACTTGGTGTAATACTTTTTTATGTAGAATTCAACGCTTTATCGGGAAGAAACACATTAACTATTCCATTTAAAAAATTGAAGGTGACCTTTATACCTTGATAAAAAAGCAAAATAACATAAATAAAACATAAAGTTAATAATTCGGATAAAGCGTTGAATTCTACATGAAAAAGTATTACACCAAAAAATGCACAGTTGCTGAGATATTAGCAAAAATATTTCTTTACGCTGTAATCTCACGTTAATTATTCCATTTAAAAAATTGAAGGCGACCTTCGCATCTTGATAAAAAAGCAAAACGACATATAATAAAACATGATAACAGCATTATACGTCCGCCTGGAAGCCATGCAACGTTTATGTGAACATTTTTTCGTACAACAAATATTTTATGAGTTATCTGATGTCGTCACGTTACGAGACTCACGCTGTGTATACTTTTGCTGCAGTGACCCAAAATGCTTCCGAAGTGACAAATTCGAATCGGTAATTACGGTTTTCTAAGTACCACGGTATAGAACCATTTCATACGCCGTCTGTTCTTTTCCATCGCGTCGATGCTATCGATACTAATCTCCGTAAAGTGAGGTAATGAGTTAATCTTTGTCCAAGTCGATTAACAATTCGAGCTGACAAGTACACGTGATACACGCCTTCGTGTGTATCGTCTGATACACAAGTACAACAGGGAAAGAAAAAACTGTATGCATTAATTCAGACAGGATGGATGATTAACGACTAAAACAGATGGTCGATCCAGTACACGTAAAGCGAACTGAGGAAATAGAGCTTCAGGTTGTTATTTAACCAACGATCGAAAAGTTCGATACCGGTTCTAAATGGGTTTCGGTAGTGTCTCTAGTTTTCCTTCTCTATGAAATATACCAACGTATGTCGAGGTGGATCGATGTAATCGAAAGGAAGCCGGACGAAAGTAGCTATCGATTGGTCGCGTAAGTCATCGTTATCGCGATGAAAATTATGCGGTGCGAAATACGTTTCGTGACAAAGTGACTCGAAGCGAGACACAGTTATCAAACGAGCGTGTGTGTGTATATATATATACATACGTGCATATGTATATATGTGGATACGTGCGATACTTACGTTTGAAGAACAATCACGTCTTATAGTTCAATACGGTAAAGCGAGTAATTTGTTCGCACTTTGACAAACTCGTCCTCTTCTTCCTTCCGCTCTCTTTTTTTTTCACTCTTCCTTCTCTTCTCGTTGAAAACGAGCTTGAAAAGAAATAGGAACGATAGAAACATGCCGAATTAGAAATTTCAATAGAATCAGACTCCACCTGTTCTGATATTTCTGCTTTCATACTCGGCTCGCGAAAAACTTCTCTTTGCACAGTCGAAGCAGCAAAAAAGCATTTGAAAACTTTTCTGTTCTGCCGAGCAGAAATTCGCAACGTTATTTGCAACGATTGCCTGCGATTATTTACGACTGCGGCGTTCCTAAATTTATTCGTATCAGAAAGTAGTCGACGATCGATGTAATTGAATCCTGCAGTGGAGGAGGTGGGACGCGCGCCCCGGGGGTCAATCACGAAACGAATCGGCCGCCGCGCGACGTGCAACGTTTCGAGCAGAACCGCGAAACTCGCGTATAACGGTAGCAATGACGATCGATCGATGTGTACCTATGGATAAACGGAATACTCTCGTTGCAGGACATGTCCGACGTGTGCGTCGGTACCAGCGTGGGGACTATCACCGAGCCGGAATGTTTGGGACCGTGCGAGCCTGGGACGTCGGTGACTCTCGAGGGCATAGTTTGGCACGAAACGGAAGGAGGTGAGTTCATCGTTGACCGTTGTCGAGATTTCACGAGGAATTGATCGAGTCGGTGTTGCAGGTGTACTGGTGGTGAACGTAACATGGCGGGGGAAAACGTACGTGGGTACGTTGCTGGACTGCACGCGTCACGATTGGGCGCCGCCGAGATTCTGCGACTCTCCGACCAGCGATCTCGACGCAAGAACACCGAAGGGTCGAGGCAAGAGGGGAAGAGCTGCGGCAAACGCAACACCGGGCAACGATCTGAGCAACTTCACGGAAACGAGGAGTTCGGTGCACAGTAAACTGCGAAACGGTGGTGCGAAAGGTCGTCGCGGTGCGCAAGGTTCGCCAGCAGCGAGTCCGAGTCCTGCCGCGTTCGTACCACCACGACCGGATCCAGCGGCGAAGAGGAAATCCCGGGGTCCAGAGGAAGAGGACAAGAACAAGAGGCGAGCTCCTCCTCCTACGCCGCCGAGTGGCTCGCCACCGGCCAGTCCAGTGTTACTTGAATGCCCAGAACCGAACTGTAGTAAAAAGTACAAACACATAAACGGGCTCAAGTATCATCAGAGTCACGCGCATGGCTCGGCGGACGATGACGACACGAAGGAAGGCATCACCAGTATGTCCGAGAACGACGAGAGCAATATCGAGGCTCCGAGTCCGGCAACGCCAGTCAAATCGCCAGCAGACAAGCCTGATGGAACGCCACTCCGGCCGGCTAGTCCTCCGACGGCCGGCTTACCTCCCGAAACGCCGCCTCCTCCAACCCGTGTCACCTCCCCGAGTATAGAGACATCGCCCGTGCTCGCGTCGGAAAGTAGCAAGAGCATCGTGAAGCCGGGTGTGCTGAGATTTGGCCAGGAAGACTTGCCAGCGCCATCGTCGACGATACCAACCTCGGCGAGGCAGCAGCAACAACAACAGGCCGCGCAACAGCAGCAACACCAGCAGCAGCAGCAACAACAGCAGCAGCAGCAGCAGCAGTCGAACCAACTGGGTGGCTCGAACTCGCCTCCTAGTCCGAGTCCTCGAACTAGTCAGTCGCCGAGATCGGTACCTTCGCCTCACCCGAGTGCAAACATTCCGGCTCCATTGAATATTCCTCAGCCGCCACAGCCGTCCCAATTGTCGCAGCACTCGCAACAAACGAATCCCCTTCTACAACCGAGTCAACAGTCGTTGCAGCCTGGCCAACCGGGACCGCCGCCTCCGCCACAATCCAATCAACAATTGCAGTCGTCTATTCAACAACAGCAGCAACAACAACAGCAACAGCAGCTGCCACCTGCTCACCAATTGTCCGTGCAGCATTCGTTGTCGGCGCAACTCGGTCAGCCAACGCAGGCTCACGTGGTGCAACAGGCTGGATTGCAACAACAGCAACAACAGTCGCAGCCGAGCGGATTGCAAGGTATCGCGAGCCAACATCCGGCCCTTCAAGGTCTCTCTAGCCAAGTGTCGCAGCAAGCGGCAGGCTTACAAGCGTCAGTCTCGCAACCCGGCCACCCAGGACAGAGCGTGCAAGCGCACTTGCAACCTTATCAGAGCGTGTCGTTGCACGCGAAGATGCCACAGTTCAAAGTTAAGCCTACTGCGGCTCTGATGCCCGACCAGGACAAAAACAAGGATCCGAGGACGTCGTCGAAACCTCAGGGATACAAGAAGAAGTCGAGAAAGTCGCCGGGCGGCAGCCCACACCCATCGCCGTTGGAACCGCCGATTGTCGACGCGGCACGAGAAGACGTGCAAAGCCCGGCCTACTCGGACATCTCCGACGACGCTGCGCCGGTGCTCGAAGCGGAGCCGGCCGACAAATCGAAACAGAGCCAGGAGAAGGACGGAAAGGCAGCGACGACCGCGCATCTACCGGCTCATTTCAACATGTATCCGTACTATGGCCAACCCCCTTACCTCGTGCCGAGCGTTCCTGAGAGCAAACCGGTCGATCAAAAGCCGAGCGATCTCACTCCGAAGCAAGAAATGAAGCCGCTCAACATACCGCAGATGCCGACGCTGGCCAGCCTACAGAGCGTCGTAGCGGAGAAGGAAAAGAAGGAATTGAGCCAGTCGGTGCCACAACCGCAGCCTCAACAGCCCCACTATTACGGTGGCTATGGCGGTTACATGCCGCCCGGTTATCCGTATCAGCCGCCGCAGCCTATGTCGCAGCAACAACAGCAGCAGCAGCAGCAACAGCAGCAGCAGGCGCAAGAGCAAGAGATGCACGAGCAGAAGGCAAAGATCAAGCAGGAGCCGCAGTCGCAGCAGCAGCAACAGCAGCAGCCTAGCTTGAAGGACAAGCAGCACGAGAACCATCAGATACTGAAGGAGAGTATCGAGATGAAGAGTCAAATGAGTCCTTATCACGTGTATCATAGCGGGCAGAGTCAAAGAGCGCCTCCACCGCCTCCACCTGGTCCGATGCAGGACGACCGAAGGTATTACCTGTACCCGGGCGATCAGAGGCGAAAGGAAGAAGCGAGCAAACAGAGTCAACAGGCGAAACCACCACCACCGAGTCCGAAGCATCAACCGAAGCAGGAGAAGCCGCAGGACTTGGGGAAGAACGACGACTCGAAGAGCAAGCAGGAGGGCGTGAAGCCGACGATGGAAACGCAAGGACCACCGCCACCGCCCACCTCGCAATACGCCTACATTCACCCGGGTTACATGCAACCGCAACATTACAGCGCGTTGCCTTTCGATCCTGGTCATCCTATGTATCGCGGGCTCAGCCCGATGTTGGTTCCTGGACCGTATTCCGGCAATCCGTACCTCCATCAACTGCCGAGGTATCACGCACCGGAGGATCTCAGCAGACCGCCTGGCGGCAAAGCCCTCGACTTACTTCAACACCATGCCAATCAGTATTACTCGGCGCACAAGATACACGAGCTTCAGGAGCGTGCGCTCAAGTCGCCTACGCCGAAAACGTCCGCGGCATCGGCCAGCCCTTCGTCAGCAGGGCCGACACCCTCGCGGCCACCAAGCGGGCCGCCCAGCTCGGTAGCAGGACCAGGTCCACCGCAGTCGCAGGCTCAACAACCCCAGACCAAGCAGCAGAGTCAATCGGCGGGGCAACAGTCTCAGCAGCAACAGCCACCACCGGTCGACGCCAGCGCCGGAACTTTGACCAAGGACAATAGATCACCTCCGCCTCAGCGGCACGTGCACACGCATCATCACACGCACGTCGGCCTAGGCTATCCCCTATTGACTGGACAATATCCTGCCCCTTACGGAGGTAAGCCTCTCGTCAGACCCTGACAATAAGTCGCGGTTCGAGCCGAACCGACCACTGTCGCCGCCGCCGCCGCCGCCGCCGCCTCCGCCGCCGCCGCCGCCACCACCGTCGACTACGACCAAGATCGTCGCCAACACCACGATCCCGTCCCGATCTTCGATCCTCGTTCTTCCTTCTTCGGATAACCGATCGTCGTCCTCGTCCTCGACTCGACGTTCGAGAGACTGATGTTCCTGTTACCTAGCTGTTTGTTCGAGTATCGCACGACCGATAAGATATCGAGTCTCGCGAGAATCGATAGACGTTAGATTTCACACGTGAAGATACCTAGACGAGAGCACGGAAAATCGTATCGGCGCTTCTCCCGTTTCTCTACGTGCACGTTCCACGTGCTTGTATCAAATGTACATTAAAAGCGTTGGACTAAAAAGGGTACTGTTTGAATCACGAAAACGCTTGAAATACGTAACTACGGATACCTAGCTGACACTGTGATAAATCGTTGACCGCGATTGATCGATATCGGCGTGCATGCAACCTGTTGCGACAAATCTACTGCTGGCGATGGTCGAGCTCTTCTCCATCCTCCTTGAATTTTCAATCTCGATGGAACGTGTCTTCATCGTCGAGAGTATCGTTAGGAATCGCCTTGCGCACTTGTTTCAAATATTTTGAAAACTTCAGTTTAATTTCTCTTCATTTCCTTCCTACGCTCTGACAAAGCTCGACGAACATTTGTTATGTATTTCGACCATACTCTTTATCCGTGACTTTATTCGGGAAAAACGACTGGGATATGCGTCGATTTCGTTAGGTGTCGATAATGATATCAACACGATATGAAATGTCCGATTTTTAATAATAACTGTATAAACGAAACATGATAAAAACTATTACAGTCTACAGATTTTTTTTTTAGTAAATTATGATTATTTTAGTTCGTTATTCAGTTATATCAATTAATTTAATTACAAGCTTTTTAACATGATAAAAACTCCCTTTTTATATTCTATTTTTATAAAATGGATATTAGTCTCGATAGATTCTTCGAAGACAGTTATTTTCAGATTCAGATGTTTCAAAAAATTGTAACGAAGTTGCATTTAAAATTTAAAAAAAAAAAAAAAAAAGATTCAAAAGAATATATCGGACATTTCATATTTTACTAATGTAATCCTCGTCTCTCCCTCTTTCTTCCCTCGTCACTCCCTCTTACGCTCTTGTCCTGGTAAGTAACTCTGATCTCTCCGTCTATTCCTCCAGTATTCGTTCTCCTATCAAACTTGTCTTCGGTGATTGCTCGCTCGCTATACTTGGGCTGTGGAGTGATGCGAAATCGCCGAAAATCGTTGTGGCCGTAACGAACGAGCAACAACGCGAAAGGCAAAGCGGAGAGAGTTTCGTCGTTGTCGTCGTCGGTACCTGGTCGAAGACCGTGGATATGCGCGCGGTGGATAGGAAGAAAATTCAAAACGAAATCAAAGAAAAAAATCGAAAGAAAAGAGAGAGAGAGAAAGAGAAAAAAAAAAGATGAACTCGAAATCGTAAACCGCGGCGGCGAGAGTGGATTTGATTCGGCAGAGAATCCTATTCGATGTTATGACGAACGACAGAGAAAAACAGAGAGACAGAAAACAAAAAAAAAAAACAAAACAAAAGATGAATTAACGAGCCTCGGTATCTGTATGTGTGTTGCAGCGGCGATGCTGGCGAGTCAGCAGGCCGCCGCGGTAGCCGCATCGGTGATCTCGCCATTCCCGCCCAAGTGACCCGCGGCCCCCGGTCCCGTACTAGCTGCCGGAACAACCGGACCCACCTCCGCACAAACTCATCACACGTCTCATCATCCACCGCCGGTTAGCGGCGCAACCGCCGCTGGACATCCGCACTCTGCTACCGCTGGCAGGCAACCTTAGGATCGTCTCGGGAATACCGCTAATTCGGCACTGCTACCTCTTCTTCGTTAACGCGACCAGCGAGAGAAAGTGAGAGAGAGAGAGAGAGAGAGAGAGAGAGAGAGAGAGAGAAAGAGAGACTCCTTCAACAGCAGCAGCACGTCATCCAGTTAAGGCCTGTCGTCTCCGGTTGTCATCGTTATCGTCCATCGTCTAAGAAATATCGTCATCGAAAGGATCTTCCGAACTCGATCTCCGACGAGATTCAGTGATCGGTGGATACACGGTGATCGCTTGCCGCAGACGGTGACGGTGACGCTGACCGGCGACGCTATCTGAACACACACTGTCCAACCGCCTTCTCTTTGTCTTCGTTTTCTTCGTTCCTCGCGGAAAAGCGCGCACGCCTTCCGAACTGTCGTCGTTCCATTTCCAAGGGAAAGTACTGCTACCACACACGATCCATCGAATCCAATTCCTGGTGGTGCTGACTAGTTATAGAAAACAGATATTGAATCAAACAATCTGAAACTAATTAGCTTTGAAACTGAAAATTGCAGCCTTCTCCGATTTCCTTCGCCGACAACGTTCCGTAGCGCGAATGTTACGTATCTTATTATAATACGTGTAAGAAACGACCTTACGTTTTCCCGGGGCTTCTCGCAATTTTATGCGAAGGATCGATCCTAATCTGTAGAGCGTCGACGCACAATTCACGTGAAATTCAAACGAAATCGCTTCTCGAAGACACGGTCGAAAACGAACGAGATGAAAACAGTCCCTAATACACGCATACACACCCATGTTCTTCCATTCGAAGCGTGAAAACAAAGATTTTCCAGATTTTTATACGAGTTTCTTATTTGCTCTGACCTTTTCTTGGACACTGTCAACGGCGACGGCGACGGCGACGACGACAACGACGATGCGAGTGGAACAACGTGCAGGAAACACAAAAAAGTATCACGAATCCAACCTTCGACCCCTGGATGCTTTCCGCTCGTAACTCGCCGTGGGATTTTAACCGGTGGTCAAAAGAACGATACATACGTGTGAAAAAAGATTCAACGTATCATTGTACCTGGTTCGAAACGCGAATAAAACCAAATTTCCCGATCGATCTTAAGATATAGTGGAGAAACCAGTTGCCGCAAAGATCGACGAGCAACGGAAAAATAAAATACTACGAGGAGACTGGAAAGAAGAGAAAGAGAGAGAGAGAGAGTGTGTGTGTATGTATGTATGTGTGTGTGTGTGAGAAAGAGGGAAGTGTGCGCGCAGTGAGATCTCGTTGCGTTAGACTGAAAACGGTCGCAAAATTAAATACTGGTATCCTACGCGTAAAAAAAAAAAAAGAAAGAAAGGACGAAAGAAGTTGCTACGGCCGTACCGCGTATCAATTGCCCGATTTTTCTCCGATGCAAGAGACTGTGTGCCTCGAATTGCGTTGATTCGCGTTCGGAGGCGACAATTTATATTGCACTTGTAGTGACGTAGAGATGCGAATGTGCGAGAATGAAAGAAAAAAAAAAAAGCGGAAGAAACTGAAACGGACTTTGTTGTTTCTACGCGTCTGCTGCGTGCGTCGCGGTGTTCTTTCCGTAAAACTCGTTGTGTATAAATTGCGTACGTGCGAATGAGTTCGATCTGAGAACTTTGTCTATAACAGTGAAATTATAGATCGTTGTATTTTATTGTAAAAAAAAAAAAAAAAGAGAAAAATGAACAAGGCAGAAGATTCCTTCTACCGCAGACTCGACATTTTTTTAGAGAAATTATGTGACCCGCGAATGACACAAATGTTTTTTTAAACGATTTGATTACTTTACCGTTATATAAAATGTGCGTGAACCTGTCGGTTATACGATATCAAATAAATACGAACGAAAAAGGACACGTGTCGGATAAGGGGAGTATAAGCGTAAAAACAAAAAAACAAAAAAATCACGATAATTCTAAATAATGATAACGTGACGATAAGTGATTGTACATTAAATAAGCTAGAATGCTATTTGTTTACTAAAAATAATGATAGTTAGCGTTGCGTGAAAATACAATAGAGAATGTGGGCATGTGCGTGTGCATATGAATATGGAGATAACAGTGCGCGTTTGAGGAAAGATAGAGAGAGAGAGAGAGAGAGAGAGAGTGAAAGCGTGTGCGTAAGAGAGAAAAAGAGAACAGATGAGCAAAACGGGTTAAGACTAAAATTAACAAGAAATGGAAAATGCTATCAGATATGTATAGTATGTATACGCGCACATATGCACCGTGATGTACGCGTATAGTATTTTGGTGACTATCAATGACGATTGTCATACCTTTTATCACGATTATTCATTTTTAGCGATCGGTTTTATTATTTTATTATTATATATTATATTTTATTATCATATCGTCGACAAAAGAAAGAAAAGAAGTAGATAAAAAAATAAAAACATTGTACAGACAATTGGTGAAACCCGTTTTCAAGAAACGGAAATTAGTTCTATCGTACCGTGCGCGTAGTGTTGCATATGCCAAATAAACGAAAAGAGAACAAGGCGTGTTTTTTTAATTCGAGCATAACAACGGCGATATTCATTTTAGCGAAATCCGCGAAGGTGAAAAGAAAGAAAGGATGCCCGTGTTTTATGTATGTATGCGTGCGTGCGTGAATGAATGAAAGCAAGAGAGAAAAGGAGAGTGAGAACGGCGAAGAAACGCGCGGGGAATCGTCTCAGTTTTAATGAGACGCGTTCGAAGGAGAATCGGGCGGGCTTTAAAAAAA